>NC_142463.1:97128751-97280266 GCF_049115385.1 Moschus berezovskii | reverse complement strand
GGAGAAGGAAGTGGCAACCCACTCCAGTATTCTTGCCTGGAGAATTCAATGGACGGAGGAGCCTGGTGGGCTACAGTCCACGGGGTCGCCAAGAGTCGGACACGACTGAGCAACTTCACGTTCACTTTCAGTCCTGCTCCCTAGTTTGTCTAGACCCCAGAAACAGGAGTGAGAGAGACTATGAAAGCATGAAGGGACTTCAGGCGAGCAAAAGGACAGGCAGTTGGACAGGCTGGAGACAAATGCTAAGAGCACTCGTAACACTTTCAAGCTTATGGTCAAGGGCGAGTGTCAAATCAGCATTGATTCCTCTATGTGCCTGGCGTTAGAGGTAGAAGTACCCAGAGTCCTAGCACGTGTGGAGAGGTACATCCGTGAAGTTAAAGAATGGTGTATATTTAACTCTAGGTCCCGACATTTGTCATGGTAAGTCCCAGAAGGTTCTGCGGAAAAACTGCAGTGTGAAACAGGGTGCTCTTGGCTGTGGCAGCCACTCCATCCAGCCCACAGACAACTAAGCGGCACCTCTGCCCCTGACCCTGCTGTGGGCTTAAGAACACAAAGAAACTCAAACACAGTTCAGCATTCCTTTGATGACAACATGCCCTCGCACTGTTAACTGGGTGTTACCTCAACGGTCTGGATCTTCCTAGTGACCCTTTCCAGCTCAGGGTCAGAGACCCGGCTGTGGACAGTGGACCAGGCCTGGAGTCAGGGTCCAAGGGAGGTGTGTGTATATGGAACAAAGACCCTCACCACCCCTGGTTTCTGGCCCTGGGGGGACCCGTGTGCCCATGGCTGCCGCGTTCCACATGAACTCTTCTCCTCCGTGTACAACGGAGGGCACTTTAAGCAAAAAGGAACTACTTCCTTGCTTATAAAAGCCTAGAGAATTTAAACAGAAGTCAAAGTAGATGGCAACACACATCATAACATCACATCCCACCTCTTCCCTCATCTAGCTGAGTGAATGGAAACCACAGCTCTGGGCCTATTTCTTTTTTCCTATAAAATGAAGGTGTGGAGGTGTGCAGACAAGCAGACAGAAGAGTACTTAGTACAAGTTACTCCATGTCCAATCCCATTAATCCTTACAAGCACTCTACTTGAAAGTGAAAGTCGTGCAGTCGTGTCTGACTCTTTGCATGGACCCCATGGACTGTAGCCCACCAGGCTCCTCTGTTCATGGAATTCTCCAGACAAAAATACAGGAGTGGGTTGTCATTTCCTCTTCCAGGGGATCTTCCTGACACAGGGCTCCAACCCCAGTCTCCTGCATTGCAGGCAGGCAGATTCTTTACCATCTGAGCCACCAGGGAAGCCCACACAAAGAAAAAGGATCAGGAGAGATTAAGTGAATCGACCCCAGGTCCTCAACTCTGGAGCTAATGTTCTGACTCTCAGAACTGGTAGCAAATTCCACCCAGGTCGAGTTCTGCCAGTACTGAATGGTAGGTGGGGAGAGGGCTATAAGCTCATGCTACACACCCACATGTACACTGGGATGACCAGTTCTGCTGCTACCAAAGTGATCTTTTCTGAAACAGAAATTGTATTGGTCTTATCCAAATAAGGGAGAAAGCTGTCTCCTGCTAACTATGTAACCGTGACACCTTGTCTTCCCATCACCCCTCATCCCCACCATATACACTAAAGACAGCAAAGCTTCAGTCAACCAGCCTTCACTGCCAGGTTGAGTGTGAGTCAGGATTCGGTGGCTTAGAGGTGCCCCTCAGAGAGGCACCAGTGAACCAAAGCCCTTGCCAGGGTGCAGGAAATCCCAGCTCCAACAGGGGGTGCCTGCACATCAGCTGTTTCATAACAGAAACATTTAACTAATTCTCAACCACATCCTTTCCTCACTGGGTTAATTCTACCATGTGCTCAGATGCTCTGGCCAGCACTAACAGGTGCAGAGCTTCCAGGGGCTCTTCCTATAGTGACGGCCACAGGTAGGGGACACCAAACGGGACTAGAGGTTTGGCCAGGTGCCCCATGAGCCACTAAACCAAATATCTGACAATGTCCCCAACAGATGGCATCATCTACTCAAGGGACATGAGTTCAAACAAACTCCACGAGGCAGTGAAGGACAGGGAAGCCTGGCAAGCTGCAGCCCATGGGGTCACAAACAGTTGGGCGCAACTAAGCGACTGAACAACAGCAACAAACAGGCAGCAAAACAGTGCTGGAAGTTCATCCGGATCAGCCTGTTTGATGCCTAAAACAATCCTGCAAGGGAGACACTATTTCCTTACTTTTAAAGGGGAAGCTAGGGAACAGAGAGACTACACAGTGTTAACTGTCCAAGGACACACCAGTCAGAAGAGACAGAAATGGGACTTGGGAGGCTTCCTGGGAGGCAGGTAGCTTTGGTGTACACGCTGGGGTCGGAGTACGGCTTTGAAGGTGCTGGTTGCTCAGGAAGTTGGATGAAGAAGATGGCAATAAGAAGAGAAAAAAGGTATGAAGCTTTGTTATAAGATCGTGGGAAAGAAGTTATCCAGAAGTCACCAGACAGCAACTGCCAAAGCAAGGCCTTTAGAACCAAAGTATCTAACAATTGTCAGCACAGAACTCTTGCCCTCAAAAGCATCACGGATGTGAGGGTGTATCCAGCTTGGTGGGAGCCACCAGAATTGAACGTAACTAAGTACAGACATGCTAAATAGTCATGAGAATGTGTGTTGTAAAGGAACAATGGCTGAGAGGTGAAGGCCTGGGATCCTCCCTTCTGAAGAAGCTCCAGGATGCTGGCCAGGTCAGAAGTGGTGGTGATTTCAGAGAAAGCAAGTCAGGAAGGGAGAGGGATGCCAGGAATGGAAGGAGCTGGGGCAGTCAGCTTGCTGAGCATTAAGAGGAAACAGTAATAGCGCAGGAGGGAGCTCTTAAGAATGAGCTGATCGAGGTCTGGATCTGCAGCTGAGGTACATGCCGCGCTCACAGAATAAAGGAGCAGCCTTTGGAAGTCACTCTGGTGGCTGGAAGATCAGGACTGTGAATCTGCTGACGAAGCAACAGAACAGGATACTCCCTGCAGACAAGAGGGCGATTTGATGGGTTCCGAGAACAGACAACCCCACTGGAGCTGCAGAGAAGAGGTAGACAAATTGGCAAGAAGTGACCAGGACCCCAAGGGCTGACGCAGGAAGGAGAGCTGAAACACACCTGAAAACAGAAACAGCCTGGAATAGACTGACAAACGCCTGCACATTGAACCTAAGGCTGGACACCTGCCTCTTTTCCCACCAGCACGCGGTCTGACCCGACAACCTTTTATCCTCGAAAGAGAGTCAGGCGCTTGGAATGACCATGGACTTGATATATGCTGCAGCAGATAAGTGGGCAGAAAGCAGAAAAACCAGGGTCAACAGGGATTCAGTCTTCTGCAGTGAAATCCTCCTTCACTCTTTGAATTCCTAGGGTGGTGAAGGCCGAAGTTATCTAGGACCAGGGGGCAGCCTGAGGAAGCCTTCTGTCTGCCAGCCCCTTGGCAGGGCCCCGGGTGAGCCCAGCACCTGCAAGGCAGCCACATTCTGGAAGCTCTCCCACCACCCCAAAACACCATACAAAGTCACAGATAACCAAGACGCACACCTGTGGTTTATGTACATGGAATAAAAGTTTACATTAGTAGACAGCCCAGAGCGACAGTACCAGATACAATAATGCCCTGTTTATTAAGAGAAGAAGAAAATACATTCTTTGTTGACTTTTTCCAAGAAGTTATCTTTACAGCTGAAGTTATGATGTTGAAGCTGAAGCTCCAATACTTTGGCCACCTGATGTGAAGAGCAGACTCATTGGAAAAGACCCAGATGCTGGCAAAGAATGAGGGCAGGAGGAAAAGGGGAAGACAGAGGACGCGATGGCTGGATGGCATCATTAACTCAATGGACATGAGTTTGAGCAAACTCCGGAAGATGGTGAAGGACAGGGAAGCCTGGTGTGCTGCAGTCCATGGGGTCACAAAGAGTTGGACACGACTGAGCAACTGAACAACAATACTGTTTACAGCTGCTTACTCAACGACCCGCAGACACACTCCACCTCAGTCAGAAGGAAAAAGTGCCCCTCGCCTCAAAGCTGTGCCCAGTTCTCGGGTCAGCGATACAACAACTCAGCAGGTGGTCTTTTCTCATTCAGCTCCGGAACACTCAGCCAGAAGCCTCAATCTATTTTCTCAGAGTTATCAGCCTCTTCCTGGCCATTTAGCTCTGATGTTTACTAGAGTCAAAAAATTTGGTTCAGTTCCCACAGTGACTGCGATGCTGCCTGAGCCAAAGTCAAGAATGTCCCAGGTGGAAGCGGAAGCAGGCACAGAGGCTAGTGTCCCCTCGCTCTGCCCAGGTTCTACCAGAGACAGGCACCTACAAGCCCCTCCCCACTGATGCCAACATAGAGTTGTCCTAGCTATCAGTGCCTGGGCCCCACCCACAGACACCCACCCACAGACGACTCCAAACAGAAAGCTCACTCCTGTCTTTCAAAATAGGATGCTTAAGCAAGTGTGGCTGGAGAGATAACGCTGGAAGAAGTCATGCTGTGGCAGCAAAACAGCATGAGACAGAATCAAAACACTGGCCCAGATGTTATAACAGGAACACCACAGAAGTTCAAGTGCTTAAAGGAATATCCTGAATCGCGGAAAATGCAAATATTAACAAGATCAGAACATAGATATCTTTGGAAGGGAGAGAGGCATAGAAGCCTTGATGTTTCCAAGGTGTCAGCATGATTAAGTGCTACATACACAACTGGAGCTGGAAATAATCCTAGTTGCTGCTGGGTACCTCCCTCCCTCCTACCAAATGCCTCTTTCTAAAGCAGAGACGTTACCCGTCTGAACTCATTTAAAGAGATCCTCAGAGCCGGTCCCACAGTTTTAGACATTGAACTTATGGTAAAGATGAACCAAGTTTACATACAATCCATAGGGTTTAAGGGCTGAGAGCTCCCAGGTTTTATCAAGGGTTATGTTCACAAGCTACTTTACCATCTAACTTTCTGATTCAGAGCTTTGACCAGTTGTCAGTTGTCTAAAAGGACAACTCAGTCAGCTAAAAGCCCCATCTCATCACAAGCAGCATACTTGGGCCTTATCAGCAAAGGGACAATCAATTCTCAGTTGCTCAAATGCAGCGCGGCACTCCTACTCTGAACATATACAACCCCCTTCACTGATACCTAGCAGGAGCTGCCTTCATTTCCATGAGGATGCTAATTACATATACAGTTCCATACCAGTTTTAGTTTTGCACAGATCCTTCGCTGTAGGGTTAACTTTCGCATAGCAGGTATCTGACCTCCAGATACTGAGCATGGTGGCAGCCAGAGTGAAGATCACTAGGCTCAGTGGTCCTCTGATATCATCATAAATACTGCTAAGAACAGAAATTTATTAGGTAGGAGGATGGGGAGGCGGGGAGGGAGTGAAGGGACAGGATTAAAGTGAAGGAATGAGACCACGGAGTGATGTCTATTTCTGCACCAATGGCCAAACCACCCCCTTGTCTTTGGTGGCCCCCATTGTGTGAGCCCGACCATGCACATGGCTCACCGGGATGCTTGTCATCTAATTAAAATTTACCAAGTAGCATCAAACAGCATCATGTGTTGCTGTTATCAGGCATCTTGTAGACACCTTTTCAGTTCAGTTCAGTTCAGTCACTCAGTCGTGTCTGACTCTCCGCGACTTCATGAATCACAGCACGCCAGGCCTCCCTGTCCATCACCAACTCCCGGAGTTCACTCAAACTCATGTCCACAGAGTCGGCGATGCCATCCAGCCATCTCATTCTCGGTCGTCCCCTTCTCCTCCCGCCCCCAACCTTTCCCAGCATCAGAGTCTTTTCCAGTGAGTCAACTCGTCACATGAGGTGGCCAAAGTATTGGAGTTTCAGCTTTAGCATCAGTCCTTCCAGTGAACACTCAGGATTGATCTCCTTCAGAATGGACTGGTTGGATCTCCTTGCAGTACAAGGGACTCTCAAGAGTCTTCTCCAACACCACAGTTCAAAAGCATCAATTCTTCGGCGATCAGCTTTCTTCACAATCCAACTCTCACATCCATACATGATCACAGGAAAAACCATAGCCTTGACTAGATGGACCTTTGTTGGCAAAGTAATGTCTCTGCTTTTTAATATACTATCAAGGTTGGTCTACATAACAGCTATTTCTTCTCCCATTTTCAAGTTTTAATTGTTGATATTTTAATTGTTGACTAATTAAATTTTGGATTCCTGCTCCCCAGCCAGTCTCAGAATATTTTACCTGCAGTTCTTTGAAATTCTATAACATTATGATTATTCTCTACGAAACTATAGAAAAACAAGAGAATGAGCGCAGGAGTAGGACTCAAATATCCTGTATTTCAGTGTCAGGTCTGACATACACAGTGAATGATTACCAGTAAATAGGCCACGATGACTGAGCTTCCTTTCATTCTTTCGGATATCAGAGTGCCTACAGCATTCCGAGCACTGCTCTAGGAGCTTCCAATCCATGAGGAAGCAAGAGACCAAGATATCTGCCCTCACAAAGCTTAAATTCTAGCTCACACTCCTTCTTTAAAAAATCCTATTATTAACTCTTGACTCCCACACACAGAGAATCAGGATTTGAGAATGAAATATTTTTTACAGATGGCCTGGATCTGTGCCACCCGATAATGCACCACAAGCTGTTGGGCACCTGAAATGGGTCAAGTCCAAACTGAGATGTGCTGTCTACATAAAATATACACTGGATTTCAAGCACTCCGTATGAGGGAAAAAACTAAAATAACCCATTAATATTTTTATATTGATTACACATTGAAAAAATAAAATTTGACATGATGGGTTAAAATAAATTTTTTTTCACCTGTTTATTGTAATGTGACTACTAGGAATGTAATCATGATTCATATCTCTATTGTCCTTCTTACAATGAAGAAACTAAAGAAGTTGAATCTGAAGAGACAGTGGTGCTTCCAGGGCCAGAACCCAGGTGTCCTCACAACTAAGGCAGCTTCAGAGGTGGGGAGGGGGTGGGGGGAGTGGAGGAGGAGGAAGACAGCAAAGGGGCTGGGCAAGGGAGACAGCAGAAGTGCCCAAGCCTCATCCAACACCCTCAGGCCGGCACCTGGTCACACAGCAGGTGCCCAGTCAGCGCCCAGTTCATCTCTGTGTCTGGATCAGCACCCTTCCCAGGGCTGGCCGAGCCCACGCAGAGTCAGTTGGCTGCGGTGGTCCTGACACGCTCAACCAACACAAGCATGGGTCAGGGATAAACGGTATGTCTGGGGGAACGGGGTAGCATTCCAGGCAAGGTGGAGGATCACCCCTCCTCCCATTCTAGTAAGGGCTATGCAGGGCAAGAAATGCTTACGGTGCTGATACGAGATGGTGAGAGCAGTTAGTTCAAGGTTCATGGATAATTTTCTTCTCAAAATGTGTTTACAGGGAGTGAATAAGAGAGACAGATGTGGAATTTTCTGTGTTCATCCAATGTTAAGATCAGGTTTGAAAAAAAATAAAACAGAAAATAAGATACAAGGTAGAACTGTAAAGAAATACTGATGAGGAGGGGATGGGATACAGGCACCCCCAGGTAGGGTAAGAACATAGGTTTCTGAGAAGGGTCCAGAACTAGGTCAAAACAGAATATGGGGAAGGAGGAGGAGCATTAGCTTGTTCAAATATTTGTGTGTTCCATGAGGTAAGGGAGGGCAGTTAGGAAGGGAGGTCAGGAACGAATGGAAGGTGGGAAAGGTACAGATCCCAGAAGGAGCCAGTCTTCTGGAGGGAAGGGTAGTTCCTACGAGCTTATGAAGGTGCTGGAGGTGGTGGGTGGAGAGCTGGCCGGAGGGAGGGAGAGGCGCTGGGCTGCCGCTCTCATGAAGCAGCTGTCTGCAGACCGAAACCAGGTCAGCGATGGCAGCGGGAAACAAAAAGTTCAAAAAGAGAAAGACTCAGCAGATCAAGCAGCCGAGTGAACATGGAGAGAAAGGCTGAGTGAGCATTGTGAGGCTGTGCTGGGTGGACGGGCAGAGGGGAAGAGCCTGAAGGGAGTGGGTTCTGGAGCTTGGCCTGAGGACTTCCAGCTGTCGGCCAATTAGTCGTCACTGCCCATGGGCTCCCTGGAGGCCTCTGTTTTTAAAGAGGCCCCAAAGCCACCCAGCATTTTGGGCCTGCAGCTTTCGATCCAAAAATGTGTTCCAGCACCTTGGCCCAGCAGGACACTATCCCCTGAAAGGTGCTTCCCTCTCTGGGAGGAATGGCAGTGAATCTAGTTAACAGGCACACAGGCCCGGCATCCTGCATTCAGCAATGAACACAGACTCCTGCCTTCCTGGGGCTCACGTGCCAGTGGCTACAACAAATCGGCAAAATCCGAGTGCCCGAGGACATTCTGAGGCTGACCCAGCTCCATTTGCATCCAGAGCATTTCCACAGGCCTTTTCACATACCATTCCCTCGGCCTCCTTGGCACCTGGCACAAACGCCTGCCTAGGAAGCACTTAACCACTTACAAACTCGGTCACTGTTATCCAAGAAATAAACACTTTACACAGTTGGGTGACCAAGACTCCCAAAGGCTCCGAGACTAGAAAACATCTTACATGGAGAGTTGCTTAACGTCAGCAATTATTTCTTCACATTTGTTTTCCCCTATTGTTCCAAGAGGTTCTGCAAACAGTTCTAGAACAGGCTACAGGGCCCAGCTGCACAAAATCTATGAATTCTTAACAATTCATAAGGCTTCCTTACACAGTTGGGCTATACAAAGATGCCATTCCCATTTAGAGTTCCTCTAAACAATTTAAATTCCAAAATTGAGCTTCCTCATTAATCACGTAGTGAAAGAAAAAAAAAGTTCGAGACCAGAAGCTCCGGAAGCATCACAGATCAGCACTACTGCTGTACCCAAATGGCTTTAAACACATAAGCGTTTCTTGAAACACAGAGGCGTTGGCTTCATCACAATACTGCTTATGCCAATTTATTTAACATGTAACAGTCAAAACACCAAGATGGCAGAAAGCATTTTTCTATACTGCCTTGTTTACCTCATTGACAACACACAAAAGCAATGGACCTTATCTAACCAGAGTAATGTTTTATCCCAAAAAACATCTCAGACTCTGCGTTGCTTCCCCTTAAGCCCCGCCCCCATCCCCTAACAACAAGATGCAGCCCAGAGTCTGGGACGAGACTGAGAAACCCAAACACAACATCACAGGTTTAACTTAACTCATGAAACTGGTCCTGGGTATCTACAAGATGTTTTCTTGGTAACACTGAAAGAGTTGACCACATCCGTTCACTGTTCTTGGCTTGTCATTCTTTAAGGACTGACACCATACACACAACACATCAAAGATGAAAATGCAGATAAGGGTACTACATAATTGAACAGCTGAAAAAATCATGTCATTTTCTAATTTTGTATTGAATGTGCCAAGTTTCTGGCACTGAGAGAACAAGGATGCTACAGTCCACAGGAAGTTATCTTTACTGCCGGCTAGTTCCTCAGACTCTCATGAGTGTGAGGACTTCTCTGTTCTGATGGGCAGCGCTCAATGTGTACAAGCTGGCCTGGCCTTGAACAGGGCTACGCAGGCTCAGTGGGGCACTGCTGGGGGTGGGGCCGGCGACTCAGGATGTGATTCGGGTGGATATTTGCACTCTCAGGAGAGCTGAGGATGCTAAGTAGGCAGAGCCGAGGTGCTCGACTAAATCATGGCCATTCTGACAAACAGGCCAAGTGCCAGCCAATTCTTTCCTTCAATTGCCCCAGCTTAATATCTGGATACAAGGTAGGTATCCTGGAAGAAACTCCAAGAGTGCTGCTGCTCATTCCCTGAACACACAGTAACTTACGAAATTTGGGAATTGTTTGGGGTAACAATTTAGAGCCAGAAAAAAAAGTTTTATTTATTTTTACTTTGATGTTAAAGTCATCCACAGCTACCTGAACAATTATATACAATATACCCAAATCTGCTTTCCAAAAAATCCTTATTGAGAATAAGTGGCCTCTAAAGGTGTGGGTCGGAGAAGGCAATGGCAAGCCACTCCAGTACTCTTGCCTAGAAAATCCCATGGACAGAGGAACCTGGTGGGCTACAGTCCGTGGGGTCGCTTCTAGTCGGACAAGACTGAGTGACTTCACTTTTACTTTTCACTTTCACACATTGGAGAAGGAAATGGCAACCCACTCCAGTGTTCTTGCCTGGAGAATCCCAGGGATGGGGGAGCCTGATGGGCTGCCTGCCGTCTATGGGGTCGCACAGAGTCGGACATGACTGAAGCAATTTAGTTATTTAGTTAAAGGTGTGGGTATACCTTAAAACACAAGTTTTGAGTTATCTCAAGACCAGACTCCAGAGATACTAAATTTTGTATCTTCACAAACAAGAATGTCAAAGGGCAGAACTTCTGCTGGCCCACCTCCGAGCTTCCCTGAAAGGGAGAAAATCAGCGTTTTCCAGTGCCCACCCCACCCCCTTGGATAGCAGGGTCTCAGGGTCTCCAGTTTGGGACTCAGTCCCTCCATAACACCTCTGCGGATTTAAGAAGGCGCAATTCCTGGTAAGCACTCCTACCACCCTGACGGCTCTGGCTCACTTCCCAGCTGGCTTCCCTGCCAAGTTACTCACGTTGAAAGGTTAGTGTAGCCAACAATGGCCACTCACATCCCACCCCCACCATCACCACCCGCTGCAGGCAACTGGGCCAGGCCAGGAGCCTACTTCAGGAGGATTTAATAAACTTCACTTTACTTCCTGGGGAGCTTCAGGTTCCCAACCCACCTACCAAATCTCCTGAATACCAACTGTCACAATACAAATGATTACACAGTCTTTATAAAGCTTCCTGTAACAAGTGCCCCGCAACGCTCCACGGTGTGCATAACTCCATTACAAACAAATGGACGTTTAAATGGCAGCAGGTCCCTATCTAAGACAAAGATTTACTCAGCCCTTCAGAAGCCTCCCTTCGGACCAAAAAGAAAGAAAAGAAATGGTAGCGGGGCAACGCGACGGAGCGGACCCCTCCCGCGGGGTCCGGCCCTAACAGTCGGTTCCAGTGAGCCCGGGGCCATCTCGCATTCTGCAGAGAAACTCGCCAGGCATTTCCCCGGAAATCCTCCCTTTCCTTCGAGGTAGCTCCGTTCTGTTTTCCCCGGCAAGCGTTCTCCGTTTCGGTGTGCAGGTTACCGACCTGTACCTCTTCAGGGTCGTCCCCCTCGTCCGACTCCCTCCCACCGCCGCGATCTGGGCTGCGACACCTCCCGGGCACCGTGCGGCTCCGCTAGCCGAGTCCACTGACGGCCGTGGCTTTCAGCAGACAGGCTAAGCAAGTTTCACTCCTATAAGGGGAGGAACCAGATCCCCGACGCAGGATTCCCGAGGAGTTTCCGAGAGAGGAGCAGCGCACCAGTCACTCGTTTGGATCGCTTTGCGGCTCTCGGCGTCCCCAGTCTAGTGAAAACCCGGGAGAAGTTAGGGATCTCCGCCCTCGCCTTCAAAACCCGGCTCGGGCTCCCAGGCCAGATACAGTCGCCGACCGCTGCATCCCTAACTGCGCCTTCCGAAACCGCCGCATTTGAATTCGCTCTAGGCCGGTTGGCCCAGATATGCACGCCCGCGGGAGCGCCGGGGCGAGCCCGAATGAACGCCAGGGAGGCAGGGGTGGCGCGGGCGCCGTCGGACCCGGCGAAGGAGCCAAAGGCTCCCAGCACACACTCTTCGGCAGCCCGGCCCGCGCCCGGCCACTGCGCGGTTTGCGGGACGCGCGCAGCAGGAACTCGCTGAAGTTTGCCAGCCCCAGCCGAAGTCTCTGGAAAGTTGCAGCTCCCTCTCGGAGCGGCTCGCCTGGCCCACGGGGTCGGTCCGTCCAGGGGGCGGGGGTGACGTCGCGGGAGCTGGAGGGAAAGGGAGCGCAGGGGCCCGGCACCTGCCCGCACCTCCCCCTCCGTCCCCGCGCCCCCACCAGGCTCGGCGAAGACGAGAGCCCTGCGGGGCCGGGGTAGACCCCCCCCGAAAGCAGAGCGCGCGGCTCCCCGGGACTGCGCATTCCCGCACCTTTCGAGGAGGGGGCCGTGGACTCACCTGGGCGGCGGCGGAGACAGAGGCAGGTCCTTGGCGTGGGCAGCCCTCCGGCGGGAGCGGCAAGATCACTGCAGCCCCCGGGCAGCGGCACCGAGTGAGCAGTCCTGCCGCCGCCCCCTCCGTTCTTATACGGCCTGACCACGCCCCCGCCCTCCGCCACCGCCACCGCCCCCGCCCCTTAGTCTGACCTCCCGGGGGAGCGAGGGGCGGGGCGGGGCGGAGCCGGCGCCCACGGGATCCTTCCGCCTGGGCGCTGACGGCGAGGGCAGGGCGAAAGGTGCCCTCCGATTGGCTCCTCGAGTGAATGGTTGCTGAGAGACGAGTAAATCTTCGGCGGCGGGAAGGGGCCGGGGTGCCCAAGGCGGTAGCACTGCGCAGGCGCAATGGACAGGGGCTGCGTCGACAACCCCATAACTTTGGTGTTAATGGGACTCCTTTCTTTCTACTTTCCGCTACCGTCTTTTCCCCCATTCCTAGCATAACTTCTCACCCAAGTTTTTCGCATCTCTATTCCGCTCCCTCGCAGGCCTGTTTTTCTTTTGCTTCTCTGTGGGTTTTCGCTTTCGGTCTCTCTCCAGGAGTGGGGAGGAAAACCCCCAAGCCTACCTCCGACGTGTGTTTTGAAGTCGGAAAAAACTTCTGATTGCTGAGCAGGGCGAGCCTTCCTGATTCCCCACGCAAATTGCCTGGAGGTCGTTGGGGAAAGGACAGGCACAGTTGCTGGCGTAGTTACCACCTGTGTGGAGTTAGAGGGACTTGAGGGCCTGGAGGAATCCATCGCCAAGGCTGGCAACCGCGACAGCGTCAGCCCAACTCGGAATGTCACAGGGCTCAGCCGTGTATGTTATACAACATTCAGGCGGGGCTTGGACGCCGTCCAGGCACTCCATAGCAAGTGGTTTCGAGTCCAGATTCTAAATTCAGATTAACTGAATCTCCATTCACCACCTAACTATCTGTAAGGCCCTGGGCAAGTAACTTAACCAACCCTCCATAAATCGTTTTTTCACCTGTACGGTGGAACTAAAAATGAAACAGCTTTGTAGGGTTATATAAGTATTAAATAAGAAAATGGGAAGATAGCAGCGTAGTGCCTGATATAAAGTGTTTGGTAAATGTTATTTATATCAAGTAGTAGCTGTTGTTATTTATCAATAAACATTTTTGGAGCTTGTACTAATCTGCTAGGTTGTGGGGAAAAGATTGCTTCCTACGCGCAGTATTTCTCTACCTTGCCCCTTCCGTCCCTGCCTGATACAAGTGTGGTTCTCACTGTCTACCAGGATAGAGCTCTCAAATATATGCCTTCCCTGGGGAGGGGAAGGTCCCCTGGAACGCTAAGGAAATAGGATATCAGTATGAATGCTTGTAGGAAAAGCCATAGTGACTATTATTGTACACGAAATCAGGATGGATGGTCTAATTATTTTTTTCTTTTACTTTTTGAGGGTATAGATTTGGTTAAGTGCTTATGTTCTCTGACAATGAATTTCTACGTATATGTACCCAGTAATAACTGCCACCCAGATCAAGATATAGAACATCTCCAGCTTCCTCGTGCCCCTTCCCATTTAGTGTCCCACAAAGGTAATCACTCTCTGATCTCTGTCACCAATATTTGAACTTGATTTGGATGAATTACATAATATGTGCACTTTTGTGTCTGGCTTCTTTCACTGAACAGTGTCTGTGAAACTCATCTATGTTGTTGCATGTAACAATGGTTCATTCTTTCCCATTCCTGTGTATTATTTCATTATGTAAATATTCAATAGTTTATGTACATATTCCACTGGTGGATGTTTGAGTTCCATCAAAGTTTTTACCTATTATGAATGAAGCTTATGCAAACCTTTTTTTTTCCAGCTTTAATGAGGTATACAAAAATTGTATATATTTAAAGTATACTACATGTTATTTTGATATACATGTACATTGTGAAGCTAGTTAACAGTCAAACTAATCAACTTATCCATCATTTCACATAGTTACTTTGTGTGTGTGTGTGTGTGTTTTTAAAAGTAGGGAGAGGTGAGAATGATTAAGATCAAATTTCAAGTATATAGTACAGGATTATTAACTATAGTTGCCATGGTGTTCATTAGTTCCCCAAAACTTATTTTGAACCTCTTTACCCTCTCACCTACAAACATTCTTATATATGTCTTTTAGTGGACATAACATCCATTTATGTTGGGTTTACACTCAGTGATTGAAACTGCAGGACCATATGAGACTTTAAGTATATTGCCAAACATTTTTCCAAAATGACTTAACAATTTATATTCACTTTAAGACCTATGATTCATCTTGAATTAATGTTTTATGTAGTCTGGAATCAAGATTTATTTTTCCCATATGGATATCCAATTAGTCCAGCACTGCTGTCCAGTAGTTTTGTTGAATGGTTGAATGAATGGATAGTTGAAAAATTCAATTAAAAAAACAAAGTGACCAGTTACATACAGTATAGAATGCCCAGAAAAATCCAGGATATATGATCACAATAAGGTGAATGCCAATTGTTATATTACATTGGCCCTAGAATGATTTCTACTTTTTTGATATGTCGTGCATACCATTAGCACAAGTAACCTCAGAAATTCTAACCTAGAATTTGATCTAGCCTGATTTGGTTATACCTTTGCTTAGATAAAATTTTGTTCAACTCCCAGACCCTCAGTCAATTTTGTGGTAGGAAGGAAGGAAGAGCCAAAAGAGAAATTCCTTATTTGTGTGTGTATATGTTTTTCTTTGAGCCCCCTTTTTTTCCTGGGGCATTACTTGACTTTTATAGAATTTTATTTTTTAAAATTTGTTTGTTTTGTTTTTGAAAATATATACTGTTCTTTCTACCCCATGTGGCATCCTGGAGCTGGAGGAGTCTTAAGAAGTCACCAGGTACCACCTGTTGGACACAGAACCAGATATTGAAACTGTCATTCCAAGACTCCTTCTTGCCAAATCAAAATGGTTTAAATACCTTTGCTTTCTGAGCAGCTCACTGATCTGTACCTAGAAAAGTTGAGAAAAGGAAAGAAAAAGGAGGAAATAGACTTTAAAATGCAGGCGTGACTCAACTGTGGCCATGACATTGGAAAAGTTGCATGTCTCAATAGGATTTAATTTAAATACTTGAGAAAACAAAGAGATTCTATCATTAATCCTCTTTTTTAAGGCAAGAAAAATCTTTTGTTTAGTGCCCAGTTATCCTGACTTAGCAGTTTTCTGAAGTCTTGTGTATTTATATTCCTTTATCCCAGGATGGATCGCCTTAATAAGCGTTTATTAAAACACCCTTGTCTAAATATCTTATCTTAAAAGGATTCTTAAGTTTTATTGATGTGAAGAGAAGCAGATAGAGAAGCACACCGATCATAAGAGCACAGCTCAATGAGTTTCACAAGCTGAACAAGTCCATCACTAGCACACAGACCAAGAAACTCAGGAGCACCACGGCACTAACAGACCTGCCTTAAAACCACTACAATGGCATTGTCTACATCCTTGCAAGTCTCTGGTGGAACCAAGGCATGACTTACCTTCCCACTTCCCACCTGGAACTCTGACCAGTAAACCCCTGTCTCTTAGGTTTCTTTAGGCCAATATTTTTCTTGGGTATTGCAGAATGAGTGCTGGGTTAGATTAGAGGGTGTGAGTTTTATTGGGAGCAAAGCACAGGAGGAAAGGACCTAGAATGTCAGATCTGATGGGGCAGGGAGGAGAGGACGGCTGCATCTTTGGGCATGGCTATGACAGCAGCCTAAAGTACAGTATGGCAGGGGAAGAGCTGGGGCACAGAGGCAGAGTGAAGCAAGAGAGGGGACCAGAAGTGGAATGGAGTGATGGTGGCACTGCCGGAGAAATGAGCATGCAAATATGAGCAGAGCTGACCTCATCTCTCTGAGCTAGTGTCTCTAGACACCCTTCCTGCTCAACACCCTAAAGGGATCACTGGAGAAAGGATGTAAGATGTATCCAGAGGGCTAGTATCTCTTTCAAATGGCTTAACCCCTCTGAGTCTCAGCTCCTTAATCCAAAAATGGGAAAGATAACAAACTCCCCGGCTTCACGGAGGTCTCTGTGTGTGCTGATCAAGTGGGGTAGTGAATGCATGTGGCAGCAGTTGTCCTGTTCACAAAATTGATCTCTCTGCCAACCTTGGACTCTCTTCTCCCTTTATTTAGAAGAGCTTGGCAAGCAAGTTGGATGAAAGCAGAGGAGGGTAAATTCTCAATGCCTTGCTGTGACTGCCTTTACTTCTAGGGCTCCAGATCTCTTATCTAAGGATTAATGTTTTCAAATCTCCCTTCAGGGAAAAGGGAGTCCATCAAAGTGTAAATTGTTTACTGACCATTTCATATCTGTTCTGAACCTGCCTTAGATTTAGGCCCCAGATGTCTGTCTCACCAGCTGCCATAATGCCTGAACCTCCCAGGGCAGGAGTCTGTGTCTCTTGAGGAAGAGGCTCTTGCCATTCTGGTGCAGCTTGCCAGAGGAAGAAGATGCCCACCTGCTAGTAATGTCTACCTCACCTCCCGGGGGATCACAAACATCATCCTCCAGCCTACGTATTCGTCTAGATTTTTAGTTGCAAGCTATCACAAGTGACTCTAGATGATTTAAGAAAAATGAGATTTATCTTTAAGATTTTGGGGAGCCCACAGAATCAGCAGGATGGCTAGAGAACTTGACTGATTGGCTGTGCTACCAGGAACAAGGCTTAAAAATCATACTGTAGGGAAGTAAAACTCATACTGTAGGCCCAGGGAAGATGCCATGATGTCACCAGAGATGTAGTCAATGCATGTTGCTGCTGCTGCCTCTGGAAATGATGTAATTGTCACTCTGAACACTGCTGCCACCCACTGATGGATGGAATCTTTGTGTCCCACAGCTAGTTTCTGATCCCAAATCTGGGTGAGGGCAGCTGATCAGCAAAGCCAAGATCATGTGCCCAAGCCTAGTCGCAAAGAACGCTCAAAACCTTCTGATTACTTGATGTTTTCAGCTTTAGCTCTGAGAAGTGGGCTCTCCCTCTTCAGGTAGGGAATTCTCCAGACAGAAGAAGGAGGTCCAGATGCTGGATGGCCAGAACATGTGCCTCCTCCCAGCCTTTACATCCATCTCTTGTGAGCATGGCTTGAATGAGTCAGCATCCTCTGGTCCATCTAGCTCTGGGACACAGAACCAGACAAAGTTGTGAATTTCACAAGTTGGAGGACCAGGAAATGGATTATTGGGAAGTTTTGGGATGGAGGTCATCCAGGTGGCCCCACCTTGCTGATACTCTCTGCTCTTGGTCTAGTGATACTTTTGCTCTTCAAACTCCTTAAAATAGATCCTGAGTGGATGATGTTCATTAAAAGAAAGAAAGAAAGGAGGGAAGGGAGGAAAGAGAAAGAAGGAAAGAAAGAAAATAGAAGAGGGAGGGAGGAAAGGAAGGAAGGAAGGAGCCTTGAACACATCACCCACCCTTCCCCAAGTCTCAGATTTCTTCCCTAGCTCTGCATTGCTTTAACCACTGCTCTGGGCCTCAGTTTCCCCATATGTTAACAACAACAGAAAGGAACGCAGTTTGGCTCACACCCAGCACCTCCAGCTCCAGCCTCATCATGAAGGAGGTGAAGAGTGTATGGCGTGGCTGCCCAGCACACCATGGGGTTGGCTGTGTATAATGACAGTGTCCCAGAGTTGGCGCTTGTGTAACAGGCAGATTTACCGAGAGGGTACGACTGTTTGCTCAGCAGCTGAGAAGTCTATAATTAGACTGTCACAACATCAGCAAAAGTACAGGATCAATGTAATCAGAGAAGAAATGGAAAAGAACACGGCATCAGTGAAAGTCTCCAGTGGGTCCCCGTGGTTTCTGGAGCACTAATCGCCCAGGCAATTAGTCCCACTTGTGGGTTTCCTCCTGGTGATGACCAGGTTGGTTTGGGCATGACTGCCTCTCACCACCACAAAGCTCTCCTCCTCTTCTTCGCCTTCTCCCTTCCTCTGCTCGCTGAGTCTTAGGGATGAGAGTTCGAAGAAGGCAGAAACTGTGCCCCAAACTCAGTGGCTGGGGCACCTTTATTCCTTGTGATGTGTGTGTGTGGGAATGGAGGACAGCCAACTAGAGAATGCAGATGCCTCAGCCCCATCTTGGCTCTATTGGGTAAGTGCCTTAGAATCTGCATTTAGCACATCCTCTGATGGTTCTATGGGCTTCCCTGGCGGCTCAGATGGTAAAAAATCTGCCTGCAATGCAGAAAACCCCAGTTCAATCCCTGGGTCAGGAAGATCCCCTGGAGAAGGGAATGGCTACCCACTCTAGTGTTCTTGCCTGGAGAATTCCATGTACAGAGGAGCCTGAAGAGCTACAGTCCATGAGGTCACAAAGAGTCAGACGTGACTGAGCGCATGCACACACACACACAGATGGTTCTATGTGTGCTGAATCTTGTAGGCTACCAGACTGAGCCATCCCCCCTGCCCCATCACAGCCCTGCCCTCTTGCTTTTACTCTGCACCTGGCGTGGTTATAACTCCATCAGGATGGCAGCAAGATTCAGGGCAGCCAAGGTTGAAGGGCCCTTCCAAAACCAAAGAATGATAATGGGACTCTTATTTTCTTTTTAATCACATTAAGAATTCCAAGCTGCAGACATGTTTATCTCATTAATCCTCATGACATCTGATCTACGGGGCAATGGCCAGTGTCTTGAGTTTCTTTCCATCAGTGGATCAGGGCTCAGCTCTGTCCCCGAAGGATCTGGACCTGATGGCTTCTGGTCTCCCCTGACTGAGCCCAATCCTCCTAGATAGAAACCACTGGATCTCATCAATCTGTGAATCTTCATTTTTCACACAAATGTTTTAACATAAATAATGCATGTTGCCTTGTATAAAGATCAGAAAGTGCAGAGAAGCAAAAGAAAGAAAGAAATCATGGCTAGTCCCCCAGCAACAATTCTGCGAACACTCTGGTGTTTATCTTTTCACACTAGTGTGTGTCTGTACACACTCCCACACGTGTATGCTGTCTCTGCGTTAGTCAGGTGCCCAGAGAAAACAGATGGCACACTCGATCATGGTTCTTGAGGAAAGCTTGATGAAGGGACCATTTACCTGGTCATGGGCGAGGTCCAGGGAAATCTTAACAAGGGGTGGGGGGCCCTGAAGGACTAGCAACGAGCAATGAGCCATTTCCACACTACGCCTGAAGGGATGAGAAGAGGGAGGTAACCAGAACCTGGGACAAGTTGAGAGACACCTGACCGGAGCTGTACCCGCTGGTTGAACAGCAGTCTGCTCCCAGCACAGAGGGAGCCAGGAAAACCGCCTGACTGCTCGTTCCTCATGCCCTCCACCCTCCTGCCTGAGCCTTCCTGTGTCCCGACTCAACCAGAAGGCAGCACCCCCTCTCCCCCGCGATGCAGAGCGGAGAGTTATTGCTAGAAGAGTGGCCGGAGGGTCTGGATGGGCAAATGGAGACTGTCCAACACACTTTTGTAAGTGCACTCATGAGCGTGATGATTGGTTTTGAATTTCTACAACTCCAGATCTAGGAAATGCGGTGTTCTGAGTTAATTCTCTCTTTGACCACAGCCCCAAGAGTGAACTGTTGGGACTTTCCTGATGGTCCAGGGGTTAGGACTCCACGCTTTCACTGCAGTGGGCACAGGTTTGATCCCTGGTCAGGGAACTAAGATCCCACATGCCATACAGCCAAAAAAAAAAAAAAAAAACCGAGAGAGAAAAAATTCTTAAACAGAATAAAAATACAGTATATCAACTTAAAATTATATGGGAAAAGTGACCAATTAAAAAAAAAAAGTGAACTGTTGCTTTGTGGTATCACTCTCAACACAGTGAGTTAGGAGCCTGGCAGCTGGCTCTGACTGCTCTATTTCTCATTTGAAGCAGAGTCAGTGATTGACTTCTGCAGCCAGTGTGCCCTCCTCTGCGATGTAAGGCCCAGTACTGGAGACTAAGGTGGACTTTGAGCAGACTGGCCCCCACGAACCCACATGCTCACAGGGAGCTTAGGGTCCCAACAGCTGTATCATAAGCCAGGCAGGACAAGTCCCACGGGGATAGCACAACCATCTACACTAACAGTAGGGATGGTGATAAAAGCTAATGTTTTCAGCCAATAGCAACTAATATTTATTAATAATAGATAATGTTTACTATATACTAGTCTGTTCTAAAGTGCTTTATAGGTATTTGTGTTATTTAATTTTCCCAGCAGCCCAAAAAGGCAGGTCATAGTATTAGCCCAATTATTGAGCTGAAGAAACAAGTATGGAAAGGTTAATGAACTTACAGAGAAATTGAGGCCTGGACAGCTTAAAGGGTGAAGCCAGAGGGTGAACCCATGCAGTCTGATTCAGAAAACCCACCCTCTCAAAATCGATGTTCTATTTCAGTGAGTCTGGCACCAAAATTATGTTGATGATGATACGAAGTCATCATTTGCCTTTTGAACTCCCATCCTCTCATGAATGCCTATGGAAGCTTCCAGAAGCTGCAGGACGTGATGACATTGGGCTCATTGGGATGCTATTAGGATGTTCTTTGTTTTAAAACTTTCTCAGTTTGAGTTTTCTGGCACAGTAGATACCCATAGACAGAACTCACATAAACAAGCTCCTCCATGTCCTCAGGTGGCTCCTGCAGGGTCCTTTCAAGGAGTCTTGAGACCAAAAAGCTTGAGAACTACTGCAGTACTGTTTGCCTGTGGGGTTCAGAGGAGGGCATTCTGTTGTATTATGAGATCAAATTTATTATCACTAGTTTCCTTGCCTAGCTCATAGGACAGTATAAAATAGATTCTACGCTAGAAAATGATAGAACCTGAAAGTTCCCAGAGAGGTCAACAGTCCATTTTCTTGGTTTGGGAAGATGGCTCCAACTGGGCGGTGAGTTTCTCTGCCCCTGGTTGCCTTGGGGGCTTGCTGATAACAGACAGTGCCTTGCTGGTATTAAGCAGGACCCCTAGGCCAAGTCCAGATCATGTCAGGGTTTGAAATTCTCCAGGGAAATTGAGAGCATCTGGTTTTAAGACCACACAAGTAGTATTTGTCATCTCATTTGTGAACAAGAGTGGAAGCTTAAGGCTTTGTGATTTTTCAGTTCAGTCACTCAGTCATGTCCAGCTCTTTGTAACCCCATGGACTGCAGCACACCAGGCTTCCCTGTCCATCACCCACTCCCAGAGCTTGCTCAGACTCATGTCCTTCGAGTCAGTGATGCCATCCAGCCATCTCATCCTCAGTCGTCCCCTTCTTCTCCTGCCTTCAATCTTGCCCAGCATCAGGGTCTTTTCCAATGAGTCTTCAGTAGAAGAGTATAATTCTAATTATCTTTCAAGATTTATAAAACATAACTGCACGGTACCCTAGTATTTTTCAGTCTATGAAATGGGGAGTACATAATAATAATCATTGCTTTTTAATTAGTTGTTTTTGTTGTTCAGTCACTAAGTTGTGTCTGACTCTTCTGTAACCCCACCAGCTTCCTCTGTCAATGGGATTTCCCAGGCAGGAATATTGGAGAGGGTTGTCATTTCCCTCTTCAGTGGATCTTCCCCACCCAGGGATTGAACCTGCGTTTCCTGCATTTGCAGGCGGGTTCTTCACCAATGAGCCACCAAGGAAGCCCTTTTAATTAGTAGATAATAGAAATTATAGTAAATGAAGTTTAACCAATCATGGGGAAAGACTAGAATCTAACAATCGGGATGGCATAAAGTAATTGATGTTCCTTACTTAAAAATGAAAAGATGATAGAAAAATGTGTGTAGTAGGAATACTACACTGGTGCCAAGCATCCATTTCTCCTTTCCCAGCTGGGAAGCTGCTGTGTTGTTTGGGTTGAATTGATGTGGACATCCCAATGTTCTAATGATGGACCCATGGCCATCATTGTAGTCCTACCCCTTGCCCTTGATGAGTCAGGGATGAGAAGTTACCTCAAGCTCATGTTCACCAAGCCACAAATTCTCATATCTTTTTGGACAGGATGATGTGCAGTTGAGTCCTGGAATCTTGTTGCCATTTAGCTGCCATGAGAGAAACCAATGTGTGAAGAAGTTTATACACCAGAAAGAGTAGAGTCAAAGAAAGATCCAAGGACTAGCAGCCAGAAGACCACACTGCCACTGAGCTCTTCTCTTCCGGAAGCCCATGATTCCCTATGTTTTACCCAATTTAATTATTTTCTGATACTCAGCAAACAAAGCATCTGATATAATTAACTTTTTTTTTCAACTTAAATACTGCCAGATAGAAAAAGTAGGACTATCATGTTCACCAGTGTCAGATCTGACAATTTAAGGACAATCAATCCTGATGTTTCTGTCACCTTCACTCAAGCCCACCTTTTAAACCTTCCGTTGTCCCAAAGTGCCCTGGCCCCATCTTCCACATAAGCATTTCCTAGTTCAGTCTTTCTTTCCAAATGAAACACTCCTTCCCTCTTTTATTGTATAGTGACCAAGTATCAGACACTTAAGTCTCAACACTTAAAGCTTATCAAGTGTAATGGAACACAGGGGCCTAGAAGGACAGCACCACATGTGTCATGAGCATCATTTGAGCTGAATTCTCTCCAACAGGACAAATGTGGCAGGGCAAGGGGCAGACTCATCGGACAGTTGAAAGGCGGGGGGCGGGGTGGGGGAGTGGTTCCCAGATCAGACTTGCTGGCTTCAAGCTCTGCCTTCTGTCCTTCTGGGAGAATATTTGACCTTGCTAAGTAGTCTCAGCTTCCTTATCTCAAGATAACAAAGATGGTGATAGTAAGAGGACCTCTCACCTCTAGATGTATCATGGATTAAATGAGATAATGGATGTACTGTGCCTTGGTGTGGCAACCAGGAATTTTCCCCAAAATGTCAGTTAGACACAGTCCAAGAGACTTCCCCTCCCTGGGACTCAGGCTCCTCTCCTAGCGAAGGAGGAGGGATGTCTAGAGTCCCCTCCAGCTCAACGTGCTGCCCTTGGCAGAGACAGGAGCCAATGGTTTTCTGGTTGGGCAGCAAGGGGCCCGAAGCAGATGGCTCTCCTGCAGGGAAGTACCCTCTTTGCCCTCAGAAATGACGCATGGGCCATCCGTCAGGTGACCTCCCAGGCCTCTGGAAAGACACCGATGTTTGTTTGGCTTTGGTTTTAAGTGTAGAGGCTGCAGCAGAAAAAACAGGGCCGTCCATGCTGATCCTCATGTCCACAGCACATCAACAGCAGGAGCAAGCATGCAGAGAGCATGGGTTCAAAGGTCTAAAATACTGTGTCGCTCGTTCTAAGATACTCTCATGTCGTCCACCCATGACCAAGGACACCCTTTCTGCCGCTCAGAGGCACTGTGTACATTACAGAAGATAAGCCACGCGATGTGGGAAAAAGCCTCACACTTTGGTGCTCTGGTGTCAACGCTCTCCTTCCCTCTTTCTGGAGCCCAAGGCCACCAGCTGCCACTTCAAAGGGGAAGAGAGCTGGAAAGTGCCCCCACTGGGGGTTCTGCTGAATAAGCCCTCTAAGCATCAGGTGGACAGTTGCTGGGATCCTGTGGAGGCAGGCATCTCACTGAGACCCCCACCAGGGAAGAGCTGAGTCTGGGTCCTCAAGGCGCCCAGGATCCAGTGTGGGGTCATACATGAAGGGGGCATCTGGGACTCACGTTCCTCACTGCCCTCTCAGCAGTATATTTATGATTCTGCTGGCTTGTGAGACTGGCGGCTTTTAAGAATTCGCCTGCAACACAGGAGACCTGAGTTCAATCCCTGGGTTGGGAAGATCCCCTGGCGAAGGGAAAGGCTACCCACTCCAGTATTCTGGCCTAGAGAATTCCATGGACTGTATGGTCCATAGGGTGGCAAAGAGTCACACACGGCTGAGTGACTTTCACTCTCGCTCCATAAATCCCCACTCCTATGCTATTTAAAATTCAAACTCCCATAGATGGACATGTATACACTGCTATATTTAAAACAGATAACCAACAAGGACCTGCCCTATAGCACAGGGAACTCTGCTCAATGTTATGTGGCAGCCTAGATGGGAGGGGAGTTTGGGGGAAAATTAGGTACATGTATATGTATGACTGCAGATGGTGATTGCAGCCATGAAATTAAAAGATGCTTACTCCTTGGAAGGAAAGTTATGACCAACCTAGACAGCATATTAAAAAGCAGAGACATTACTTTGCCAACAAAGGTCTGTCTACTCAAGGTTATGGTTTTTCCAGTGGTCATGTATGGATGTGAGAGTTGGACTGCAAAGAAAACTGAGAGCTGAAGAATTGATGCTTTTGAACTGTGGTGTTGGAGAAGACTCTTGAGAGTCCCTTGGACTGTAAGGAGACCCAACCGGTCCATCCTAAAGGAAATCAGTCCTGGGTGTTCATTGGAAGGACTGATGCTGAGGCTGAAACTCCAACAGTTTGGCCACCTCATGCGAAGAGTTGACTCATTGGAAAAGACCCTGATGCCGGGAGGGATTGGGGGCAGGAGGAGAAGGGGATGACAGAGGATGAGATGGCTGGATGGCATCACCGACTGGATGCACATGAGTTTGGGTGTACTCCGGGAGTTGGTGATGGACAGGGAGGCCTGGCGTGCTGTGATTCATGGGGTTGCAGAGTCGGACATGACTGAGCAATTGAACTGAACTGAACTGAACTAATATGTATGACTGAGTCCCTTTGCTGTTCACTTGAAACTATCACAATACTGTTGATCAGCTATACCCCAATATAAGACAAAAAGTTTAAAAAAAAAATAAAATTCAAACTCCCAGGGGGAGAATCTGAGGGGGAGGCTGGCATCAGCTGTCACCATGTGAGGACCTTCCCTCTGGTGGCCTCCCTGGACCAGGCGCTCTCAGTCGAGGTCACGGGGATGGGATCACAGGCACAGATGATCAAGGGACAGCAGAGTGGGGGCCAAGAGCCTGTGGCTGCACAGCTGAATGGGGCTGCAGGAAGGCAGAGTGACACAGCTGTCACCAGCGTGGGTGCCTTCCCAGGGCTGCTCCCTCCCTCCGTCCTCCTTGTCTCGTTTTGGGACAACTTCACTCCTGGCCAAAGAGCCTTTCCTGTCAAGGTGATGCCATCCCCAGAGCTAAAGGGATCATGCTGCGAGAGCCTGGAAGCCATCATACCCTGTCTCCCAAAGGGCTTGTTTTTGTATGAGCAATCACAGGCCTGGTGCTTGCAGACTATGATGGTGATGATTTAGTCTCTAAGTCATGTCCGACTCTTCGCAACCCTATGGGCTGTAGCCCACCAGGCTCCTCTGTCCATGGAATACTCCAGGCAAGAATACTGGAGTGGGTTGCCATTCCCTTCTCCAGGGAATATTCCCAACTCAGGGATCGAACCTGGGTCTCCTGCATTGCAGGCGGATTCTTTATCGACCGAGTCACCAGTCGAAATCCATTTGCAAACTATGCCAATCTCTTGGCCCTGATCTGTACACAGTGGTAAGCCGGAAGATGAGATGCTGCTGTGGCCTGGCCTGTGGGGTGCAGGTTTCCTGCCCCAGTGTTTAGAAGTCTGTTTCTGAGCTGTTCACAATCATGCACACAGGGTGGGGGACCCCTCTCCCTTGTTCTTGCAGGTGGGGCTGGGGCAGCCTAGATAACTGAGCAGCACAGCACTAAGAGATGACCCACCATAACCACATGGCAGAAAGTCCTGTGGTCATTCTACTGAGCCAGCATGGAGAAACTACAACTAGGGACAAGCCTGCGCCTGTGAGGGGGGGTGGCCACATAGCAGGGTGGGATAGGAAGAGCTGTGCGTCTCAGGCTGGAAACAGCTGAGCTTCAGGGAGATAGCCCGTCCCTGGCATCCAGACCTCAGTGCCTGGAGAAGGCATCCCTTCTGTGGGCATCAACTTTGCTCCTTCAATTAGGAAACTGTTAATCAAACTTCAAGACCTACTGTTAGAACCCCTCAGGGTATTGTTAAAAAGGCACATTCCTGTGTTCCAATCCTGAGGCTCCTATACTCTAGCTCTGAGATGGGGCCCAGAGGTCTTCAGTCTTGACAAACACCCCTAGGAGGTCTGATCCAGATGACCATAGACCACAACTAAAGAAACCTGGTCTAGGCACTTTCCTGATGATCCGGTGGTTAAAAAAAATCTGCCTTCCAATGCAGGGGACGTATGTTCAGCCCCTGGTCAGGGAACCAAGATCTCACATGCTGCAGGGCAGCTAAGTCTACACATCACAATTACTGAGCCCACTCACTTTGTGAGCTGCAATGAAGAGCCCACGCACAGCCGAAAATAAATAAATATTTAAAAAGAAAGAAAGAAAGCTGGTCTAAGAGAAAGGTTTGGGTGTCAGGTGGGCTTGGATTCATAGTTTGGCTCTGCTGCTTGCTTGCTGTGTGGCCTTTGGGGAGCTCTTTAATCACCGTGCCTCACTTTCCTCTTCTGAGAAACGGGAACAATCATGTCAACCTCACTGAGGCAGCAGGGAGAATAAATAAAGTGAGGTGCCGCTCTCAAATTCTGGGGAGGGTAAGCAAGGATGATAGAGCCTGACTGCAAGCTCACTTGCAGAGCTGTACTTGTCAAGGGACACGTTGCACGAATGAATGGTAATTCTAATGTCCTGAAGAAACACCAGCCTGAAATGCCAGTCTTCATTGGTAAACAAGGCAATCCTAACACACTCTCACCCCAGGCACAGTCACAGCCTCCTCATTTCTCTCTCAGTTGGCCAAGCCCTCTGTCTAGAAGCCCAGTGCTCCACTGCCTAGTCCATGGTATACCCTGCAACCCCCAAACAGACCACCTGTCAGCAGGGAGCCTGTCCTCTGTGCTGACCTCACAACTGTACAGCCACCTTGAGTACTCAAGTCTTGGACTTCTGGGTTTTTAGGTAGTATTCCAAGAACTGGTATCCAGCTTGTAGGATATTCTGTGTGATCAAATACCTGGGCACCTTAAGAGATGGTACAAGTCAGTTTTTTTGGCTGATTTTATATACATTAATATGTGAGAATAGTTACTTTACCATTTGGTAACCCACTCCAGTATTCTTGCCTGGAGAATCCCATGGACGGAGAAGCCTGGTAGGCTACAGTTCACGGGGTAGCAAAGAGTCGGACACGACTAAGCGACTGAACGGAACGGAACAGAACGGAACGGAACACAGACTTTACTGACAAAGGTCCATATGCTCAAAGCTATAGTGCTTCCAGTAGTCATGTACAGATATGAGAGCTGGACCATAAAGAAGGCTGAGCATGGAAGAATTGATGCTTTTGAACTGTGGTGCTAGAGAAGACTCTTGAGAGTCCCTTGGACTGCAAGGAGATAAAACCAGTTAAACTTAAAGGAAATCAACCTTGAATATTCACTGGAATGTTTAGATAGCATCACTGACTCAATGGACACGAATTTGAACAAACTCTGGGAGATATGGAGGACAGAGGAACCTGGTGTGCTGCAGTCCATGGGGTCACAAAGAATCAGACACGACTTAGTGACTAAACAACAACAAAAACAACTATACATAGGGTATCGGCAACTCCCAAACTTCTCTAAACAAATTGAATGCTCAAGTTAGAAAGTTACATTATAATCTTCCAAAATTCTGTTGTTCTTATTAGGAATAATGATTATCATTGTATCGGAGAATCCTGAAATGCCATTTCTAATCATTAGAATTCACGGTAAGCCAGCTTCTACCTCATTAAGCCTAAAGCCCCAGCAGACATCCAAGAATTATACCAACCCCAGACAAACCAGCTGAGGACCCGAGTGGGGAGGTTTCAGAGACCTGGGTTCCATTCTTGGCTCTCACCTTGCTGTGTGACCTTAGGCAAGTGTCTCTGAGCCCTGGGGGCTCCCATCCACACACCAAGAGGGTTATCCCTCAGTCTCACACCTTCTAACCTAGAGTCTGTGTGTCTGAGTGAGCTGACCTTTGTGTTACTGTAGAATGACGTTTGGTCTTGGTTCTAGTTTAACAGGCCAGGGGGCAGTTAGACTCCATCCTTGCTGCCAATGATCCAGTACAAAATACATTTCTGTTTGTTTTGCACTGAACCAATTCCCCAGGGCAGCCATCCAGGCGGAGCGGAGTTGGTGGTAATGGAGAAAACCCAAGATGAGGACGTAGTTTCCAGCACCAAGGCCATTAGCCAAGTCTTCCTGATGCCAGGATGGTGAGAGGAAGAGTGGCCCACTCCTCCAGGCACCCACTCTTTGAGCCTGACCTCTGCCTTTGGCCACTGTGCTGACAGAGTCCTGTGTCTCTGGCATTGTGTAGAGGGGACACAGCTCTGAGGGGGTGGCTGAGCAACCAAGGGTCCGTGCCACCCACCACGCTCCTGTCCTGTGGTGCATGTCCAGGAGAGCAAGGTCAGCTTCTTAATGACCATCATTTCCAAGATGGCGCTTGGCAATGTCAGTCAGAGGGTGAGGGCTCAGTCTGGCCTATCCCTTCATCTGGCCAGTGTTCCATGGGCCCTTGGTCACACGGGTGACAGGGGAGGCTCTGTATACTGCAGGGAGGAGGCAAGGCAGATTACAGAGCTTTGGAGCAAAGCTGGCCCACCCCTTCTGCTGAATTTGCCTCTTCTCCACACTCATCCTTGTGCCGGTTTATTCCTGGCTGGGCCTGGCCGTGAGCTGTAAAGCAGTAGCAGCTGAGAGGGAGGAGAGGCTGCCGGGGTCAGTGGTAGCGATATTCTGGACAGTGGCTCACATTTATTTAGCGCACCGGGAGCCGTACCAAGGGCTGTTTCCTAGAGGTAGGATCTTTTGTTTCACATGGAAAAACTGACGTGGGAGATTAAACGACATGTCAAAGCCTCAGGGCCAGTCAACTGGGAAAAAAGATTTGAATTCAGGCATCCGGCTCCAGCTCTGGCCTCTACTGAAGAGCAGCACCTTTCTCGAATTTTCGAGGGCGGGACGGCCTCCAGACACCTCCTGGGCAGCTCTGGGCACACTCTCTTTCAATCCCTTTTCTTGGAGGTTAATGCCACAGACAAGGGGAACGCAGACCTCTCCTTGAGAAGTTCTCACCATTTGTTCCTTTGTTCCTCTGTCAGAAGCTGCAGGCAGGGGGCACAACCTCTGCCCTCCTAGTCCCAGCTTTATAAATGTTCCTCAGGCCACCATCTGGGGTAACTGTTAGAAAGATCACACCCACCTCACAGCTTCTGAACCTTAAGCAGGCAGAGCCCCTCTTTGGGGAATAGTGCACCAGCTTCAAGGTGGAAAGACCTGGGCTTATGTGCTATCCAGTCGGCTCCAAAACCCTCTGAACCTTTGTTTCCTTTGAAAATATGGATAGTGATGACTGCAGCCTGCCTACTGCAGCTTTATTTTAAGGGTGAAATGAGATGTGACAACTCCTTCATGACCTTTAATAACCAGCTCACCTTGACTGAACTTTCAAACTAAGGACTCGACAATGAGCGCTGTGTTCATTTTGTTGCACAGAAGGCAGCACAGAGAACTTCAGGAATGGCCAGGAACCTGATGCTTAGCAGCCGTAGGCCCAGGTTTGCTCTTGGCTCTGAGTCAGAGCTGTTGCCTCCCTCCCCAAGCTCCAGTGTCCCACAGATGCAACGTAATGGTGATTTGGGACCCACTGGGAAGTGAGCCCGGTGTTCCAGAAAGCAGGGTGGAGTGGAGATGCTGTGTAGAAGTGTGAGAGCCATTCCAATCAAAAGCAAGCCTGAAAAACGTCTCCTGCTGGTAGAGTCTTCCACTTCAGTCACTGGGTGTGGCTGTGTCACTGCTCTGCCTGCAGACAGAGATGCCTGGTGACTCGCGTCTTTGGCCAGCCCTGAGGCCACACTCTGGGCAGGGCTTCACCCACTGCCTCCTTCACCCCTTTTGTAGGAAGCATTGCCAAAGAGCAGGGGGACATTGAGTCAGAAGGGCATCCCCTCTGTCATCTCTGCCACCCAGCTCCTCATTGCTGAGTCCAATTCACCCCCAGCAGTCTTCTGCACCCCAATCTTCCAGCCTCACTGGCCTGAGGGGCAGCCTTCATTGCCTCCGCCCCCACTGAGGAGCTTAGCAACCTTCCCGAGAACCCAGACACAGGTGTTTGTACTCTCCTGGGAAGCCCAGTCTGTAGCTGAGCTGAGTCCTTCTAGGTCCCAGTATGTGCAACGAACATGTTGTTATTTTATAATAATGTTGGTTACAAAGGAATTGTTGCTGTTTTCCGGAGAACTAAGTCCACGTGCTGTGCTGTGCCCTTTGCTTGCATTTTCTTAGGGAATCGTCCCAACTAGGACACTCTTATTCCCATGGGACGGATCGGGAAACTGAGGTGCAGAGGTCAGAAGTGATAAGTCAAGTTCAGCACACTAGTAAGTGACAGAGACTGATGGGCACCCAGGCCACACTGGCACAGCCACCGTCCTTGCTCCTGGTCTGATCATCTGCCCGTATCCAGACTCTGTCACTCCTCTGCCCTCCTAGAGATCAGAGTATGGGACCCATGCAGAGACCCCAGGACCTGCAGGTCCCATCTTCTCAGACGTGGCTCCTTCTCCAGTCCCCCAGGCCTCCGCACCATCCATTTGCCCAGGTTCTGGCCAGTCCTTAGCCAAGCCCAGCATCTTTCCAGAGCCTCCCATCCTGTCTTCAGGCTTCCAGGTTTCTTATGCTTCAATCCATTCTCCAGTGGCTGCCAAAGGCCGCCTCCTGAATTACATATATCCCTTCCTCTGTGTGATGAACCTAGACGGCATATTAAAAAGCAGAGACATTACTTTGCAGACAAAGGTCCATATAGTCAAAGCTATGGTTTTTCCAGTAGTCATGTGTAGATGTGAGAGTTGAACCATAAAGAAGGCTGAGCACAGAAGAATTGATACTTTAGAACTGTCATGTTGGAGAAAACTCTTGAGAGTCCCTTGGACAGCAAAGAGATCAAACCAGCCAATCTTAAAGGAAATGAATCCTGAATATTCATTGGAAGGACTGATGCTCAAGCTGAAAATCGAATATTTTGGCCACCTGATGCAAACAGCCGACTCATTAGGAAAGACCCTGATGCTAGGAAAGACTGAAGGCAGGAGGAGAAGGGGACAACAGAGGACGAGATGGTTGGATGGCATCACCGACTCAATGGACAACATGAGTCTGAGCAAGCTCCGGGAGATGGTGAAAGACAGGGAAGCCTGGTGTGCTGCAGTCCGTGGGGTTGCAAAGAGTTGGACACGACTGGGTGACTGAACAGCAACAACAGCTTCCTCAGCATGATGCTTCAGCCTCAGGCACAGGTGACAGAGTCAGGCCCAGACTTTGGGCCTGGCATCTGAGGCCTCACAGTTTGACCTGAACTCCCTTCAACCTGCCTCCCTCCCCACTCCTGCTGCCTTCAGTCCGACCATGCCTGCCTTCCCCTGCTCCTCACTGGTACCTACGATTTCTCCCTCCAGTCACATCAAGGCACAAGATCACTCACTTAGCCACTCAAGAATACTCACTGATCATTTACACATGCTAGCATCATTCAGGCACTGTGGGGACCAAAATCCCAACTCCTGTTGCATGGAGCTAATAGATTTGCCGAGACAGGGTTTGGGGTCTTTGAGGAACTGAGAAGCCAGGGTTGTGGTGCAAGGTGGGCTGGGGGCCTCTTGGCAAGTTTGACGGCAGCCACACTGAGGTGGCTCCAGTCAGCAGAGTACAGCAGAGCTGAGAGACCCCACAAGGGATGGCAGTGAGTGGAAGCCACAAAGCACTAGACAGCATGAGCGATCAGAAGCGTAGGAGACACAGAGGAGAGAAAGATGGAGGGCAGAAGCGTGGAAGCAGCGGCAGCCAAGAAAGGCCGAGTTGCAAGGACGTTAAAGACAGAGGAGCAGGGAAGAGATGCTGCAGCAACTGAGGGACCAGAAGCCGCAGGGCTGAGTGGGGAGGAGCCCAGAGGCAGTACTCCACAAGCCCTGCCAAGCCAGCCAGAGCTTCATTCCTGCTCGCAGACTCTGCCAGCGATGCAGGAGGTTGCCCAAGCATGCGTCTGGTCCTCGCACCCCAAGAGCACCAAACATAGGCCGGAGCTGCCAGGAGCGGGCCACAGAGGTGGCTTCTTCAAGGCCTGCTGTGATGATTACCCGGAGTGACCACAGTAGACCAAGATTCTGCCCGGAAAGTCTTCAGTGCAAAGAGCATTGGGTGGTAAATTGCAGGATTGGAGAGCACAGAAAGCCACAGGAAAATTCCCGTCAGGGCCAGGAGCAGACACAAGGGGAGAGAGGCCATGAATGGCTCCCTGGCTGGGAGGGGATAGAAGCGGCCGAAGCCCAGCTAGATGGTATGGAGGAAAATAAAGAACTGATGGAACAAATGCCTGGAATCCCCGAGTGGAAAGGCTGGCAGGGAGGAAGGGAACTATGTGACCAGATGTTTGATTTGCCTCCCGGATGGCAAGCACTCGAGATGGAAAGTTTTCCCGGACCAGTGAGGTCAGAATCTCTGAGCAGTCCCTCTTCCAAAAAGCAAGATGGTGGTGTGGGCCAGACCCTTGGGACCCCTCTGGAAGGACGCAGGGGCCAGAGGGCAGGCAGCTCGGTCGAGACCTCAGCCCTCTCTGTCTTTGGTCCCCTCTGAGAAAAACCACTTCTGGATCGGAGGGAATGTGGCAACACACCATTTGCTCCCCAAGTTTACAGACCTGGCTCTGGAAGGAAGACCCACGGGAAGGGAACGGCATCCAACCAGAGGCCGGGAAATATTTCCGTTGGTCTGTGGCAGGGGTTGGCACTGGCGTGCCGCCTGCTCATCCACAGCAGGATGGCATAAGTGAGGGCAAACAAAACGGGAGCCAAAGCAGACAGCTCCTTGGGTTTTCTAATGAGAATGACCCAGAAACGAAGGCCAGGAGCAAGGGAGGAGCCCCCAGGGTGGGGTGGGGGCGAGACGACCCTGTGGGAAAGCTGGCCAACTCCAGGGAACTGCTGAGTAGTGCAGGGTCTTATGGAAATGAAGGGCAGACTCTGCTGAGGGTTTCCTTGTGTTTTGTGTGTGTGTGTGTGGGCGCGCGTGCATGCGTGGGCACACACCTGCATGTGTGTGTGTTTTGTCTACTTCAACCCCCTCCTTGACTTCAGCCTCCAAGACTTGGCACCTCTCTTCTCAGTAGGTGGTGGGACCTCTCCTTAGAGACCCTTCCCTCCTTCCCCTCCTCCACTTCCTCCTCCTGTTCTTCGCCGCCTTCTTTCTTTTCCTCCAGCTTTATTGAGATATAATTGACATCCAGCACTGTATGGGCTTCCCTGAAGGCTCAAACAGTAAAGAATCTGCCTGCAATGTGGGAGACCTGGGTTCGATCTCCAGGTCGGGAAGATCCCTTGGAGAAGGAAATGGCAACCCCCTTCAATATTCTTGCCTTGGAGAATTGTGGTCTACAGTCCATGGGGTCTCAGAGTCAGACACAACTGAGTAACTAACACAGCATTGTATAAGTTTAAGGTGTGTAACAATGACCATTCTTTGGCATTCCCTTTCTTTGGGATTGGAATGAAGACTGACCTTTTCCAGTCCTGTGGCCACTGCTGAGTTTTCCAAATTTGCTGGCATATTGAGTGCAGCACTTTCACAGCATCATCTTCCAGGATTTGAAATAACTCAACTGGAATTCCATCACCTCCACTAGCTTTGTTCATAGTGATGCTCTCTAAGGCCCACTTGACTTCACATTCTAAGATGTCTGGCTCCAGGTGTGTGATCACGCCATCGTGATTATCTTTGTCGAAGATCTTTTTTGTACAGTTCTTCTGTGTATTCTTGCCACCTCTTCTTAATATCTTCTGCTTCTGTTAGGTCCATACCATTTCTGTCCTTTATCGAGCCCATCTTTGCACGAAATGTTCCCTTGATATCTCTAATTTTCTTGAAAAGATCTCTTGTTTTTCCTAACCTGTTGTTTTCCTCTATTTCTTTGCATTGATCACTGAGGAAGGCTTTCTTATCTCTCCTTGCTATTCTTTGGAACTCTGCATTCAGATGCTTATATCTTTCCTTTTCTCCTTTGCTTTTCGCTTCTCTTCTTTTCACAGCTATTTCTAAGGCCTCCTCAGACAGCCATTTCACTCTTTTGCATTTCTTTTCCATGGGGATGGTCTTGGTCCCTGTCTCCTGTACAATGTCACGAACCTCCGTCCAGAGTTCATCAGGCACTCTATCTATCAGATCTAGTCCCTTAAATCTATTTCTCACTTCCACTGTATAATCATAGGGGATTTGATTTAGGTCATATCTGAATGGTCTAGTGGTTTTCCCTACTTTCTTCAATTTAAGTCTGAATTTGGCAATAAGGAGTTCATGATCTGAGTCACAGTCAGCTCCTGGTCTTGTTTTTGCTAACTGTGTAGAGCTTCTCCATCTTTGGCTGCAAAGAATATAATCAATCTGATTTCGGTGTTGACCATCTAGTGATGTCCATGTGTAGAGTCTTCTCTTGTGTTGTTGGAAGAGGGTGTTTGCTATGACCAGTGCATTCTCTTGGCAAAACTCTATTAGCCTTTGCCCTGCTTCAAGCAGAGACATTACTTTGCCAACCAAGGTCCGCTTAGTCAAGGCTATGGTTTTTCCTGTGGTCATGTATGGATGTGAGAGTTGGACTGTGAAGAAAGCTGATCGCTGAAGAATCGATGCTTTTGAACTGTGGTGTTGGAGAAGACTCTTGAGAATCCCTTGGACTGCAAGGAGATCCAACCAGTCCATTCTAAAGGAGATCAATCCCGGGTGTTCATTGGAAGGACTGATGCTGAAGCTGAAACTCCAATACTTTGGCCACCTCATGCGACGAGTTGACTCACTGGAAAAGACTCTGATGCTGGGAGGGATTGCAGGCAGAAGGAGAAGGGAACGACAGATAATGAGATGGCTGGATGGCATCACCGACTCGATGGACATGAGTTTGAGTGAACTCCGGGAGTTGGTGATGGATAGGGAGCCTTGCGTGCTGTGATTCATGGGGTCGCAAACAGTCGGACACGACTGAGTGACTGAACTGAACTGAACTGTGTAACAATGATTCAACTTAAATGGATCATGAGACCATTACTACTATAGGTATAGTAAACATCCATCATCTCATACAAGAGAACACTTGAAGAAATAGAAAAAAAAAATGTAGCTGTTCCTTGTGATAACTCTTAGAATGTACTCTCTAACAACTTTCATTTAAAACATACAGCAGGGTTAATTGTCCTTATTGTGTTATGCTTCACATCCCTAGTATTTATTTACCTTATAACTGGAAGTTTGTACCTTTCACCTTCATTTTATTCCCCTCCCCCTTTCACCCCCCAACTCCTGCCTTTGGTAGCCACAAATCTCATCTTTTATTCTGTGAGTTTGTTTTAGGAGTATATTGACCTACACCACTATGTACAACATAATGATTTGATATTACTATACATTTCAAAATTATCACCACCATAAGTCTAGTTATAATATGCCACCATACAAAGACATTACAGAATAATTGAGTATATTCCCCATGCAGTACATTTCATCCCTGTGACTCACTTATTTTGTAACTGAACGTCTTTACCTCTTAATCTCCTCACCTATTTCTGTCCTTTTCCCCACACCCTTTCCCCTCTCACAACCACCTGTTTTTCTCTTTATCTATGAGTCTGTTCCTGCTTGGTTATATTTATTTAAGAAAGCTGAGCACCAAAGAATTGATGCTTTTGAACTGTAGTGTTGGAGAAGACTCTTGAGAGTCCCTTGGACTGCAAGGAGATCCAACCAGTCCATCCTAAAGGAAATCAGTCCTGGGAGTTCATTGGAAGGACTCATGTTGAAGCTGAAACTCCAATACTTTGGCCACCTGATGTGAAGAACTGACTCATTTGAAAATACTCTGATGCTGGGAGGGATTGGGGGCAGGAGGAGAAGGGGATGACAGAGGATGAGATAGCTGGATGGCATCACTGGCTCGATGGACATGAGTTTGAGTGAACTCCAGGAGTTGGTGATGGACAGAGAGGCCTGGCGTGCTGCGGTTCATGGGGTCGCAAAGAGTCGGACACGACTGAGTGACTGAACTGAACTGATTTGTTCATTTTGTTTAGATTTCACATACAAGTGAAATCATAACAACATTTCTCTTTCTCTGTCTGACTTATTTCACTTGGCATAATACCCTCTAGGTCCACCCACGTTGTTGCAAATGGCAAGATTTCACTCTTTTTAACTGCTGAGTAATATTCCAACCCTTCTCCTTCCTAATAAATGTGTCAGTTTGGCTGCAGTAATAAGCAACCACAGCATCTTGGGGCCTCACAATCATACACATTTCTTTTTCCTGCACATCACCTGCAGGAGCCTGTCGGCTGTGGCTCCTGTGGCTTGGCCCCATGACTCCTCATCCCGGGGCCCTGGCTGTAGGAGCTGCCCCAGGATCAGCTCATTTTTCTGATGCACTTCTGAAGCAAGTGCAATGATGGAAACTCTCTTTAAACTTCTGCTGAGATGTGGAACACCTCATCACAAGTATTCACAATCCATGGGCCGAATTGTGTTACAGAGTCAAGCCCAAAGTCAATGGGGTAAGAATGTACATTTCTCTCACAAGGAAGGAGGGTGTGAATAAGTGCAAACTACTATGTTGTTACATGCTGCTGCCGCTGCTGTAACATACTGAATGTTAATACAGTCTCCCTCCTTTCCAGCAGATCTTTCCAAAACTCAGCGGTCTCCTTTGAGCAAGACTGTTCTGTTCCCCTAACAAGCTTACATAATAATAGCAATGGCAAAGGCACACTTTCTTTGTGTCATTCTAAGTGCTTTATAGGCATTCTTTGAGTTAAAACTCAACAGTCCCATGAGGTCAAGATCACTGTTATCCCCATTTCACATGAAAGAAAACTGAGGCTGAGAGGTTAAGTGACTGACCCAAAGTCACACAGCTGCTGAGGATTGGCTCTGGGATTCACTCTGAGGGCACCAAAGACGGGACTTTCAACCCCAACACTATACACTTCTTCCTATGAGGTTGTGGTGGGGTAGCAGCCCCATATGACAGATGTGAAAACTGAGGCTCAGAAAGGTAACTTGACCTGACCAAAGATACACACTGTAAACAGAACTAAAATAGAAATGATCTGGTGTCTTGTCTGCCCCAGCAATCTCTCCCCTATACCAGGATGGGGGCATTGTTGTCCAGCAATATGGGGAGGCCAACTCCCTTCCTGACCTAGAGCCCTGCAGAGGGAGGGCCTGGTGAAGGTGCCTGCCCGGTCAGTTGGCTTTTTCGCACCGGTCAACCCAGAGGCCACGTACTGATTTGACTGCTGATGGCCTTGGCAGGTTCCTCAACCTCTTTGAGCTTCACCATCCTGGTCTACGACCTGAGAGCCACAGAGCTCAGAGGGGGATGCCACCTCCAGTGACTGGCCTCGCTTTCACTTGTCAGCTCCTCCACTCTGTGGTGGCAGTGGTTTAGTCGCTAAGTCTTTATCCAGCTCTTGTGACCCCATGGACTGTAGGCCGCCAGGCTCCTCGGTCCACGGAATTCTCCAGGCAAGAACACTGGAGTGGGTTGCCATTTCCCCTCTCCAGGGGATCTTCCTGACCCAGAGATTGAACCTGGGTTTCCTACATTGCGAGCAGATTTTTACCAACTGAGCCTCCAGGGAAGCCCCCTTCACTCTAAATCCTGCTGAATTTCTTTGGTTAAAACACTCTTGGCCCCTGCCTTCATTTTCTAGCCCACACTCCATCCCTTCTTCTTAGGTTGATGTCACCTCCACTGTCTGCTCAGATGGTTTTGAGAGGAGGTGTGTGATGAGGTTGGGACCACAGTTCTACCCGGGCTTCAACAAAGGACCTAATGGGCTAGCTCTCTGCACTATCCACCCGGATACAGATATAGACGTCTGCACACACATGCACACGTGCGTGCATCACACGCACATGTATGAAACACAGAGAATACATATATATCTGTACACAAACTTGCACGCGCACGTGTCTCTATATGCACACATACACGTGTGCACGCACATGCAAAACACATGTATACATATACACAGAGACACCTGTACACATACACAGACACACATATGCACACAAACACCGCATACATGTGCACATCTACACAAGACACTGGTATGTATGTGTACACACGTATCCACAAACACACACACGCACATTTCCATTAATAGACACATGTATACACAAATACCACAGATACACTCACTCCATGCACGCATAGCTACTGGCAGGGTGTGGCTTGTGGAGTATATAATGCTGTCTGTCAGCCACTCCTCCCTCACAGGGCAAGTGCTCTTCTGGGGGTGGGCCCCTTTCATTGCCAGAGAACTGGACAGGACAGGAGGGCTTTTGGTGGTCAAGACCCTCCCCCAGCTGCATCTTGCAAGTGAGGAAAGCAAGAGGCAGAGAATAATTACAGCTAGTACACAGTGCTTCAATACGCCAGGCTTGGAAGTGTTCCTGCTCTTCGTAAGTATTAAACCACTGAACACTCACAGTCCCCCATTATCTTGTTTTTCCAAACTGGGACCATCTGACCCAAACAGTTACAAGTTAGTGGCCACCCAGTGTGCAGCGGAGTCGGCTCAGGCCCCAGCCTCGGGGCCCCTGCTCATCTGAGCTGCCTGTCTGCCACCAACGACCACTGAGTGACCCCGGGCATAACTGTGACGCCGAGTCAGGAGTCAGGTTAGACCCTGCTTCTGAGCCCGGCTGCCTCAGTCAGCCTTCCCGAAAGGCGCCATTCACCGCGAGGTGGCTTACAGGGCCACAAGGACACGGGCCAGCCCGGCGCGGCGGGGAGCGGGCGCGGACTGCGGGGCGCTGCGTGCGCGGCTGTCTCGGCGCCCCCTCCTCCCTGCCCTGAGCGGGGAGCCCAGTGCCCGAGCAGGCCACATGTCTGGTTTCTTTGGCGACTCAGCTCACATCCTCCTGGCTGTGCTTCCTGGGGCTTGATTTAGGTTTAATTCCAGCCGGAATGACTGGAAATACCAAGTATTTCAGTAGGATTAGTGCTTGGCTGGAAGAGCGAACTGCCTCCACCGCAACCAGGTACTGTGGACTCAGGAGCGTTAATCCTGAGGAAATCTCTATGACTCACCCCGGTGGCTTCTCAGCCCCAGGAGGGCCAACCCAACTTACAGACGCCCAGGCTGGGGCTCTGCTGAGCCGGGGAAGGGCAGAGGCCGGCAGGATGGCTTGCTGAGTCCAGCGCAGCCCGGCGCACCCCCGCTCCCACCGCAGGGACCCGCCCTGGCCGGCCTCCACAGCGCAGGCTGCGGGGAGAGATGGGGCACAGGGCACGGGGCAGGCGCACAGGCCGGGCACTGGGGTGCCCAGCGCCCTGTTCCCTGGGGACGAGAAGGCACCGTGCGGTGGTCCGGGGCACAGCTCCCAGCCTCACCAGCACTTACAGCTTCTCGACCTTTCCCACCACATCTAACTGCCCTGAGCTGCGGTTTCTCATCTCTATGAGAGATGATAACAGCACCTCCCACACAGAGCAGAGCGGATGAAGATTAAGTGAGGCAATGTTTTCAAAAAGCATAGCACAGTGCCTGGCACGTGGAAAGCCCCAGATAAATACTAGGCATCAGCGTGAAACCTTCAGTTGTCCCATCTGCCAAGCCTTCAGCATTCTGTAAAGGAAACAGCCCAAAATGTGAGACACACACCCCTTCTCAAAGGAATGGAGCTAGTTTTCCTTCCTACTTATCGGCGCCAGCCTGACGAAGGTCTACATCAGAGGAAGGTCTTCTAGCTGTGGGCTCAGCCCCACCTGGCAGCTCCTGGCTCCCGTGTAGCACTCGGAGCCTCCCTGTCACTGCCCAGGGTAAGGCATCCTTAGCTGATGCCTCTGCCCTACCCCTTGGACTTGGCTCCATCTTCCCTGCCCTGGTTCCCATGCCTGGCTCTGAGCAGCCCCCCTGCTGGTACCCCAGGTGCCCTCCAAGGTGGAGCCCTGCTCTGAGCCCCACTTGGTGATCAGCTGGGAGGATTGACTTTCCTTCCATATGCTTAGCTTCCCAGCTGGAGTCCTGTCACCCGCAGACAGATCTCCACTAGTTCACTGGGCATTAGCTGCCCCCGGGAGCCCTTGCTCTGCACATTTTCTCCCCACAAGATACTGGAGCAGTTCCAGACCCTGCTGTGTGGCTGGGGGAGTCCTGCAGTGTCTTGCACCCAGGCCCAGACTATCACAGAAGGGGTAAACCCAGAAAGAGGCAGGCGCATTAGAGGGAAGAGAAGAGAAGGCCTTGGGGAAAGGATGGCAGACGCAGAATGCCAAGGAATGCTAATCAGGAATTTGAGGCTGAAAGCAGCCAGTGAATGATTGTCCACACTGCTCTCCCAGATGAATGTCTCCTCTGTCAGAATTTTCTGGTCACCCAGGTAACCCAGCAAGGACTTCATCAATGATCATAGCTTTGTACCCATCATAGACCTTCAGTCCTCCAGGCCCTGCATAACCTATTTTTTTCTGCTGGCACTATGTGCAAACTCCCGTTTATCCTTCAAAATCCAGCTCAAATGTCACCTCCTCCAGGAGGCTTTCCCTGAATACTCCCTCCCGTATTCAGTCACACCCTCTTGAGGTGTGCCACAGTATGTTCTATATCTACGTATCTCTCTGCATTGTGGTTTATTAGTTCATATGTCATCTTCTCTGTTTTTCTCAGGACAATGAGTGTGTCTTATCCATCTCCACGCCCCCAGCTCCTGTCACAAAGCTTAGCACTGACTGAAGGCTCAGCTAAAATTTGCTGACAGGGAGGGCAACAAGAACAACATCTTTTGACTCATCCTTCACACACACACACACACACACACACACACCCATCCCAGCAAAGCAAATCTAAAGACCCAGCTCAAGGCCTCTGAGAGGATGGATGTGTAAGGTGAACATCAACACAAGTTCCGAACATCAACATAAGTTCCAAACATCACACAGCCTCACGGAAGTATCAGGATGTGCCTGCCATCTGGAAGGATGAGTCAGAAGGAAGCGTCCAGAATGGTTCAGAAGTCACCCACTGGTGTCCTGCAGTGAGAAAGCCATCCTGGCAGGTGGAGATCTGAAGCACTAGAAGAATTAAGAATACAAAGGCAGGAGTTCCCTGGTGGTCCAGTGGATAAGATTCCACCTGTCAATGCAGAGGACATGGGTTTGATCCCGGTCTGGGAAGATTCTGCATGCTGCGGGGCAGCTAAGCCTGTGCACCCCAACTACTGAGTCCATGCCCTAGAGCCTGTGCTCTGCAGCAAGAGAAGCCACCGCAATGAGGGACCTGCATGCCACAACTAGAGAGGAGCCCCTGCTTGCCGGAACCAGAGAAAGCCTGCATGCAGCAAAGAGGCTCAGTACAGCCAAAAAGTAATCAGTTAATTAAAAGTAAAATAATGAATTTGCTGTATGACTCAGGGAACTCAAACTGGGACTCCATATCAACTTGGAAAGGTGGGATGGGTAGGGAGATGGGAGGCAGGTTCAAGAGGGAGGGGACATGTGTACACTTATGGCTGATTCATGGTGAGGTTTGACAGAAAACAGCAAAATTCTGTAAAGCAATTATCCTTCAATTAAAAATCAATTAATCAATAAAATAAAAATAAAAGGATGAAAAGGCAGAGTGTGGCCAGAGCTGAGAGGCTGTACTTGCAGGTAAGAGCAGAGGAGGAGTCCTGCAGGAGAAACTGAGCAAGGCGTGACATCTACCCCAGGGGGCTCCAGGCAGAAGGACAGCCTGGTAATGTCACTCAAGCAAGGCACCTTGTGGGGACTGAAACTGTCTCCTAAGAGCACTTCACGATGTCATAGCTCCATGCCTGACTCCATCAAGACTGTCCTGCCGGGGCCACCACTGGTAGGGGTTGGCAGCTCCAAGTCTGCCTCTTGGCCCCTAGCACATGCTGCTGCCACCAACTGCCTGAACTTATGGGGTCCTCTCCTCTCCCACCCACTGCCCAAATCCAATCTTAGTCACCATCACCTCCCAGCTCCTAGCAGCCAGCCTCTGGGTCTGTCTCTCTTCCAGGCTTGCCCCCACAATGCAGCCAGACAGTCCCTGTTAACATGTGGATCAGAGCCTGGTTAAAATTCTCCCATGCAGCCCCTCCTCTGGAGGAGGCTGCTTTGGGGAAAAGGCAGGGGGTCTGATGCATGAGAAACTCCCTGCCCAGCAGACCTGATGCCCTCTGCTCACCTGTCCAACCGCTTCTCATCAGCCCCACCAAACGACCTCTGAGGCTCATATGACACAGCTCCTTCTTCCTTTTTCCACCTGTTGCCCTCCAGGTCTTTCCCCCCAGCTGAGAGAGACCCCCCAATATTCCCCAACCCTCCACGCTTGTCTATTATCTTTCTCTCTGGACTGGGAATTCTGAGCTCCAGTTCCTGAGCACCACCAGGGATACAACAGTAAACCAAACAGAAAAATCACGTGCTGGATGGAGCACACTCCAGATGCATATGTGAGTGTATATGTGTACACAAGATGCTTGGTGCTGGGGAGAAAACATAAGCAGGACAAAGGGGAGTAAATGCTGGTGGCGATTTAAACAGGATCTGAGCAAGGGAGGCACCAGTTGTTGGGAAACTGAGGGAGCTTCATACTGTGAGGAAATGTTCAATATCTTGACTGTAGCAGCGATTACACAGTTGCATACATTTGTCCAAATTCATTGAACTATACACTTTAAAGTGATGAATCCTGCCTATATATTTCTCAATAAGCCTGACATGATAAAAGAGTGCCCCAGACAACAGAAACCCAGAGGCAGGAGTGTGCCCCACAGATCGGCACGGGATTGGAGGAGCTGCAAGCCAGGCACTGCGTATATATGTGTGATGTCTATGCGTGTGTGCACCTGTGCTTGGTGCTCTGGGTGGACCTGGGCATCAGTCTGCTTCCAGCTGTCTGCCCAGGGAACACCACTGGTGTAGGTGGTGCTTGTCAGCATCGATGCTGGCAGCCCCTGGAGGGCAGGGATTGTGCTCTATTCGTCTCTGCATCTCCAGGAGGAACTGAGGAGGTGCTCGGTACACGGTGGGTAGAGATTAAATGGTGCTGATTCCCACCAGACCACGTTGCAGGAATCCGAGGCTATCGGTGGCAGTGGACGCCACCTGCCCCCGCAACCCCCCGCCTCCAAGCTGGAGGGGCAGGGCCCAGCAAAGTTCGCTGTGGATTTGGCCTAGGACAACCCTGTCCCAAGAAGATGTTTACAGAAGGGCCAGTCAAGTCGAGCTGTTTGTCAAGTGGATGCCAAGCTTGCTCCGCCTCTACCTGACCCTGAGGGCTCCAGGTGGGGTGTGGGCTGGCAGCCCTAAACCTGGACTCTCTCATCCTCCTCTGTCTTCAAGGGCAAGAAGTAAAAGTGTTAATCTACTCTTTGCGACCTCTTGGACTGTAGACCATCAGGCTCCTCTGTCCATGGGATTCCCAGGCAAGAATACTGGAGTGGGTTGCCATGCCCTCCTCCAGGGAATCTTCTCGATCCAGGTATGGAACCTGGGTCTCTTGCATTGCAGGCAGATTCTTTACCATCTGAGCTATCAGGGAAGCCTGCTGCTGCTGCTAAGTCACGTCAGTCGTGTCTGACTCTGTGCGACCCCATAGACGGCAGCCCACCAGGCTCCCCTGTCCCTGGGATTCTTCAGGCAAGAACACTGGAGTGGGTTGCCATTTCCTTCTCCAATGCATGAAAGTGAAAAGTCAAAGTGAAGTCGCTCAGGGAAGCCCACATGGTAGAAAAAGGCTGATGAGCAATTCAGACACCTCTCCTCAACTAGTCTCACATGAATGAGGTTGATGGCAGTGGCTTATCTGTGTGCACACTTGAGGGGTAGGGGACTTCTGAGAGCTTACACTGGGAGAGGAGAGGAAACCCCACATTTCTTGAGCAAATGCCATGTTTCAGGCACTGAGCCAGCACATCACACATGTCATTGCTTTATCTACACGGCAACCTGCAGGTCGTCGGGTCCTCACTTGCAGACACAGGAAATGGGTCAGAGTGGTTGAGTCACTGCCCACAACAAGCATGAAAGACAGAAGTCTTTCTGTTCGTAGGGTAAGAGCCCCCTCTGAGGTGAAGGGAGGAAGGGGCCACTGGAAGGAAGGTCATTTGCCAGGAGGAGCTGGGAAGGGATAGGGTAAGGGGGTGGGGGGCGGCAGTGGCTGCACATAGGCCGCTTTGGCCAGAAACCAAGGGATGTCCCTGGGTTCTGAACAGAGAGGCTCTGTTTGCCCCAGACTAATCTTGGTAAGTCTGGTAGTAGCCTGGGGTGGGAGTAGGGTCAGCTCGAGGCAAGGACAGCAGCCACAGCAGGGGTCTGTGCCAAAGGTGACTGGAGTACAAAATGGAGAGAGGAGTCTGGGAGACCCCACGTCCAGCCTGAGGACCATGAACCCTGATTCACTGGCTACACAACCGGAGCCACGGTTCCTAAGGTCCGCAAGGCATGTGGCGCTTGCCACGAACCTTCTAAGTGTCCGCATGTGACCACATTCCATCTTGCTAGCAGCATCCCAAGGGTTTTAGGGAGGTGAAGCAACGAGGGATGGAGGGGTTAAGTGGCTGCCAAGGTCACACGGCAGTGAGTGGCAAATCAGAGCTAGAGCAGCCCCCTCAAAGGGCAGCATCCATCTCCCATCCATCCATCTCTATAATCAGCTGTGTGCTTCCGGAAGGCCTGGATAACCAGACTGGGTTGCCCTGCATAGAACTGGAAGAGTGCTAGAGCCTGAGTGTGCCCCCCACCCACCCAGATTCATATGTTAAAGCCTAACCCCCACTGTGGGCTTCCCTGGTGCCTCAGACAGTAAAGAATCTGCCTGCAATGCAAGAGACCCAAGTTCAATCCTTATGTTGGGCAGATCCCCTGGAGAACGGAATGGCTATCCACTCCAGCATTCTTGCCAGGAGAATTCCATGTGCAAAACATCGTGGCAAGCTACAGTCCATGGAATCTCAAAGAGTCAGACACAGCTGAGTGACTAACACACACACACGGCCCCCAATGCGATGGCATTTGGAGTCGGGGCCTTGGGGAGGAGACTGGTTCCTGAGGGAAGAGCCCTCGGCAGCAGGATTAGTGCTCTTGCAAAAGAAACCCTGGAGAGCTCCTTGCCCCTTGCACCACGTGAAGCCATGGTGAGAAGACAGCTGACTATGGACAAGCAAGTAGGCCCCATTAGGCACAGTCGGCCAGCACTTTGCTGCTGAATTTCCCGCCGCCAGAACCATGAGGAGTGAGTGTTTGTTATTTAAACCACCCAGTCTGTGATGCTTTTGTTACAGCAGCCTGAACAGAGTTCAGTCAGGCCAAGGGTACCAGGACCTCAGAGTGTGGAGGAATAATGTCAGCCTCCCTACCTGCGCTCCCTGGGGCTCAGAGCTGAGCTGGCCAAAGCAAGTTGAGTCAATGGTCATTTGGTTTGGGAGCTGCCAAGGAAACATCTGTTTCAGCACTGGGGCTGGTAGACACGCTGAGACTGAAAACCATCCATCCTTCCCTCTAGCCAGCCAACACCCAACAACCAGAGCTCCAGTGTTTGCCTGTGTATATGAGGAGACCTCCAACCCTGGGTCATCAGGTTATTCACTATTTCTCATCAGTTGCCCGTTTGGAAGTCAGGGGTGAGGACCATGCTGGTGGGAGCCTGGGAGGAAAGGAAACCCGGTCCTTCCCTGAACACAAATACTAATGCCTCTGGAGCTCTGCTAGGAAATAAAAACTGCCTTCCACCCTTTCCCACCCCTCTAGGTTGTTATAGAGCCCCAGTTTGAGTTCCCTGAGTCATACAGCAAATTTCCATTGGCTATCTATTTTTAGATATGGTAGTGTTTCCATACTACTCTCTCCTGGGAGGTAAGAGGGAGGTTCGAGAGGGAGGGGACATATGTACACCTATGGTTAATTCATGTTGACACATGGCAGAAATCAAACCAATATTGTAAAGCAGTTATCCTTCAATTAAGAATAAATAAATTAAAAAAGAAAAACAAAAACTGCTTTCCATCTGGTCCCCACATTTACCTTCTCCCAGGTTCCCAGACAGGTATCCAGCACATGAACCTTGGGGCCAATAAGCTCGGGGCATGGTCCTCCAGGCCTGAATGCGCCGCTGCCTGATCCAGGCTCAGAGATGTATCCTTTGTACAGGGACCAGCTGACACTTGGTCACTCCTGTGCTTCCCAAGCCTATCATTCCCAGGTCCCTGTTTTCGGTGTGCAGTACTTTTTAGCCTGGGACACCAGCTGCCACAGAACTCCCTGTATATCACCATGCCAGAAAAATTTCCTGCCTAAGGGCTTCCATTCCCTATTTTGGGTCAGCACTCCAGGGCTTTGCATGCACACCTGCAGGGTTCCCAGAATCAAAGTACTTTTTCCATAAGAGGCGTTTTTGAGTGCATCACGGAGAGTAGCTTTTGTGTTCCCCTTTTCAACAAATATTTATTGAGCTCCTTTATTGCTTTTCCCTTTGTTAAATAATTGTACTCTGCAGCTGGATCCACAGGAGGCAATCATTTCTCACCAGGACTAACACATTCCTGAGCCCTTGGCCCTTCCCTTGCTGCTCTCTTCATGGGCTAGAGGAAAGCTCTGGATCAGGGGTCCTGGCCAAACACAGAACCAAGCCAGATCAAGCCTTCTGCCGGTGAGGTGTGTGGGAGAAGAGGGGAGAGCTGGGGTTTCAGAGATGCCAGAGAGCGGCCTTACGAGGTGGGAGGTGATCATGGCATGATCGTGGAGACAGGCTCAGGGAGAAGCCAGAAAGCCTGACAGAGCAGTGGCCTAAAAAAAGCGAAGAAAGGGAGACTTCTTAGGCAGTCCAGTGGTTAAGGCTACACCTTCCAATGTGGGGGCTGCAGGTTTGATCCCTGGTCAGGGAGCTAAGATCCCATAGACCTCGTGGTCAAAAAAATACAACATGAAAGAGAAGTAATATTGTAATAAATTTAATAAAGGCTTTAAAAATAGTTCAAATCAAAAACAGAAAAAAAAGGCAAAAAGAAAAGAATGCTTTCTCTCCAAGGGGCAAAGAACACCAGAACTCAGTCCAGATTTGGATTCCCTTCCAGAGCTACGGGCTAAGGAAGTAGAGGTGGTCTGGGGGAGAATGGCAAAGGGCAGGGGTCCATGGGCCAGACCAGGACAGAAAACAGCAATGCTGTGACAGCGGGTGTTGGGGGCCTGCCCACTGAGCCACATAGCAGTCCCCAGCCAACACAGACCCTCGGAGCCTTTTACTGGTGACACCCAGGCTGAACGGGGCCAGATCTCAGCACTGTCTTAGGTGGAACTAAAGAAGGCCTGGGCTTCAAATGACAACCTGCTCCAGTATTCTTGCCTGGAAAATTCCATGGACAGAATTGCCTGGAGGGCTACAGTCCATGGGGTCGCAAAGAGTCAGACATGACTGATTGTACACACCCAGGAGAAGGCCCAGCAGAGATGAGCCTAACACAGGGGTTCTCAAAGTGTGAATCACCCCAGAACTGGTTAGAAATGTAATGATCCAGCAATCGCACTCCTGGGCATACACACCAAGGAAACCAGAATTGAAAGAAACACATGTACTCCAATGTTCATTGCAGCACTGTTTATAATAGCGAGGATGTGGAAGCAACCTAGATGTCCAGCTGCAGATGGATGGATAAGAAAGCTTTGGTACATATACACAATGGAGTATTATTCAGCCATTAAAAAGAATACATTTGAATCAGTTCTAATGAGGTGGATGAAATTGAAGCTTATTATACAGAGTGAAGTAAACCAGAAAGAAAAACACCAATACAGTGGGCCTTAGAGAGCATCACTACGAACAAAGTTAGTGGAGGTGATGGAATTCCAATTGAGCTATTTCAAATCCTGAAAAATGATGCTGTGAAAGTGCTGCACTCAATATGCCAGCAAATTTGGAAAACTCAGCAGTGGCCACAGGACTGGAAAAGGTCAGTCTTCATTCCAATCCCAAAGAAAGGCAATGCCAAAGAAGGCTCAAACTACCACACAATTGCACTCATCTCACACGCTAGTAAAGTCATGCTCAGAATTCTCCAAGCCAGGCTTCAGCAGTATGTAAACCGTGAACTCCCAGATGTTCAAGCAGGTTTTAGAAAAGGCAGAGGCACCAGAGATCAAATTGCCAACATCCGCTGGATCATGGAGGAAGCAAGAGAGTTCCAGAAAAACATCTATTTCTGCTTCATTGACTATGCCAAAGCCTTTGACTGTGTGGATCACAATAAACTGTGGAACATTCTGAAAGAGATGGGAATACCAGACCACCTGACCTGCCTCTTGAGAAACCTGTATGCAGGTCAGGAAGCAACAGTTAGAACTGGACATGGAACAACAGACTGGTTCCAAATAGGAAAAGGAGTACGTCAAGGTTGTATATTGTCACCCTGCTTATTTAACTTATATGCAGAGTACATCATGAGGAACACTGGGCTGGAAGAAGCACAAGCTGGAATCAAGATTGCTGGGAGAAATATCAATAACCTCAGATATGCAGATGACACTACCCTTATGGCAGAAAGTGAAGAGGAACTCAAAAGCCTCTTGATGAAAGTGAAGGAGGAGAGTGAAAAGGTTGGCTTGAAGCTCAACATTCAGAAAACAAAGATCATGGCATCTGGTCCCATCACTTCATGGGAAATAGATGGGGAAACAGTGGAAACAGTGTCAGACTTTATATTTTTGGGCTCCAAAATCACTGTGGATGCTGACTGCAGCCATAAAATTAAAAGACACTTACTCCTTGGAAGGAAAGTTATGATCAACCTAGATAGCATATTAAAAAGCAGAGACATTACTTTGCCAACCAAGGTCCATCTAGTCAAGGCTATGGTTTTTCCTGTGGTCATGTATGGATGTGAGAGTTGGACTGTGAAGAAAGCTGATCACCGAAGAATTGACACTTTTGAACTGTGGTGTTGGAGAAGACTCTTGAGAGTCCCTTGTACTGCAAGGAGATCCAACCAGTCCATTCTAGAGGAGATCAATCCTGGGTGTTCATTGGAAGGACTGATGCTGAAGCTGAAACTCCAATACTTTGGCCACCTCATGCGTCGAGTTGACTCACTGGAAAAGAGTCTGATGCTGGGAAAGGTTGGGGGCAGGAGGAGAAGGGGACGACAGAGAATGAGATGGCTGGAAGGCATCACTGACTCGATGGACATGAGTTTGAGTGTACTCCGGGAGTTGGTGATGGACAGGGAGGCCTGGCGTGCTGTGATTCATGGGGTCGCAAAGAGTCGGACACGACTGAGCGACTGAACTGAACTGAACTGAATGCATACATATGGAATTTAGAAAGATGGTAACCTTAACCTTGTATACAAGACAGCAAAAGAGACACAGGTATATAGAACAGTCTTTGGGACTCTGTGGGAGAGGGTGAGGGTGGGATGATTTGGGAGAATGGCATTGAAACATGTATATTATCATATGTGAAATGAATCACCAGTCCAGGTTCGATGCATGATACAGGATGCTCAGGGCTGGTGCACGGGGATGACCCAGAGGGAGGATATGGGGAAGAGGGAGGTGGGGGGGGGGTTCAGGAGGGGGAACTCATGTACCCGGGACGGATTCAAGTCAATGTATGGCAAAACCAACCAATATATTATTGTAAAGTAATTAGCCTCCAATAAAAAATAAAAATTAAAAAAAAAAGAAATGTCGACTCTCAGACCCCACCCCAGACCCACTGAGTCAAAACCTCTGGGAGTGGGGCCTGTAGTCTGTTAACAACCCCTTCCCCATGGCCAGGTAATTTGGAGGTGCATTTAAGTTTGAGAACCTCTTGTCTGAAGGAATCCCTGATTCTCTTTTCCTCCAGCATCCCAAGGCAGGGCTGCATCTGGGCAGACAGGGCCTGTAGACTTGGGTTCTTGAGAAACCCACACAAGAGCACAGGAAGCCTGTGGTTGGAGAGTGTTCAGAGTTCACGAGTCATGGCCTCCCCCGGAGGGAAACCTGCCAGATCAAAGGCAGCATCTATCGTCCTGCTGCTCCACTGCTGGGTTTGCAGTCAGGGTCTCTGGTAGTCAGGTCCCTCTACCAACCTGCCACCCAGGAAGAGGCCTGGGCCAGACACAACATCCCATGCTGGGACTTCCCAGGCCCCGAACAAGACCCGTCAGGGCACCAAGAGTGCTCCACCTCCATTTCATCCCCTTTCCCCCTGACAGCAACCCTATTGAATTGAATCCTCTCAGTATCCTGGTTTTACAGATGCAGTTTCACAGTTTCAGAGAGTTCAGTACTGCCTTAGTTGACACCGCTCACTCCTAAGCTGCAGGGGAGGGTCTTGAACCCTTTCTAGCTGCGCACTGCTTCTCCTGATCTCAGCCCCCACTCCATAAGTCTTCACTCCAAGATTGCCTGCTGCCCATCCCCACAGTTTGGGGGTGCAGACCAGCATCTCAGTGACCCTCAGGTTCCCTCTTAGGGTGAGCATTTGACTTGGATTTCCTCATCCCAGAGCTTGTGAAAGTGTATTCTTTGTCCAGCATCTCTCAGGAGTTTGCTGATGGAAGGAGTCTCTATTTCTCAAGCTTCCTTTCCTGGCCCTTCTCCACCCAGCCCCCCGCTGGCATCTGCAGCCCTCTGCAGGCAGCATGGAGACCAGCAGAGGAATCCCACCTTGCTTCTGGCAAGTCAGCCTGGTGGGGCCCCACTTTGACAGGACCCTGCTTTGTGGGGCTCTTGACATCTCGTTTCCACTGTGTGCTCACACAAGGACCCCACTTCTGGAGGAAAACAGAGATGACTGGTGGTACGTGGGCAGGAAACCACAGGGCAGCCTCCCGCCTCATCCGTCCCCATCACTTGAGGCAGCCCCCTGTGCTGACAGAGGGAAGCTCCCTGGTTTTGATGTTCCTGAGCTCCAGGTTCAGCCTGGGGGGCACGGTCAGGGTGTCCCAAGGCAGTGAGAAGGTGGATCTCAAAGCTGTGCAGCTGTCAGTAGGAATGGCTAGAACGGCAGACTGTTGGCCCAAATTCAGACCTACTGAAGCAGAGACTGCTTGTGTTTTAATAAGCCCTCCCGGCAACTGTGATGAACCTGCCATGGGGGATTCTCAGACGGCCCCCATCCGTGTTTACAACCTCTTCTCTCTCCACAGGCCTCACCCTCATGCTGCCCTCTTGCTGTGTTCACGCTCCTCCTTCCACCAGCATGACCTCTTAGCTCTTCTCAGTGGGCCAGCTCTAGGTTACCCTTTGTCATCCCTGACCCCCACAGGCAGCATCTCATGTCACTTCCTTTCACAGCTGTTTCCTTCCACATCTGACGTTCCCTTCCTACGCTTTATGTCTATTTTTCTAACACCAAAAACATCAAAGCGTTTGTTCACAGCGCACCTGCCTCCGCCTAATGTTCATCAACTATTTACCACTGTAGATGTAGCAGCAGGCAAACCATGGGACCCCAGCTCTCACAGAGCTGACAGTGCAGTGGGGACACCTGGAGGAGGTGGGTAAAGACCTTTGCTGAGCTGTCTCTTTACTCAAGAAGCAAGAGTTAGAACCAGACGTGGAACTCCTTGGGTATGACAACGCTGTATATTGTCACCCTGTTTTTTTAACTTATATTCAGAGTACATCATGGCAAAATGCTGAGCTGGATGAAGCACAAGCTGGAATCAAGATTGCCAGGAGAAATGTCAATAACCTCAGATATGAGGATGATACCACTCTAGAGACAGAAAGTGAAGAGGAACTAAAGAGCCTCTTGATGAAAGTAAAGAGGAGAGTGAAAAAGCTGGTTTAAAACAACATTCAAAAAACTAAGATCATGACATCTGGTCCCATCACTTCATGGCAAATAGAAGGGGAAAAAGTGGAAGTAGTGACAGATTTTATTTTCTTGGACTCCAAAATCACTGCTGATGGTGACTGCAGCCATGAAATTAGAAGATGCTTGCTCTTTGGAAGAAAAGCTATGACAAACCTAGACAGTATATTAAAAAGCAGAGACATCACTTTGCTGACAAAGGTCAATAGATTCAAAGCTATGGTTTTTCCAGTAGTCATGTACGGATGTGAGAGTTGGGCTATAAGCAAAGCTGAGCATGGAAGAACTGATGCTTTCAAACTGTGGTGCTGGAGAAGACTCTTGAGAGTCCCTTGGACAGCAAGAAGATTAAACCAGTCAGTCCTAAAGGAAATCAACTAGATATTCATTGGAAGAACTGATGCTGAAGTTGAAGCTCCAATACTTTGGCCACTTGATGAAAGGAGCTGACTCATTGGAAAGACCCTGATATTAGGAAAGATCGAAGGCCAAAGGAGAAGAGGGTAACAGAGGATGCTATTGTTAGCATCACTGACTCAATGGACATGAATTTGAACAAACTCCAGGAGACAGCAAAAAATAGGGGAGTCTGGCATGCTGCAGTCCATGGTTTCCCAAAGAGTCAGACACAACTTAGTGACCGAAGAAGAACAACTGTTCACTCTCAAGGCACCCATCTGGATGGATGCCCTTTCTGGATATGTCACTTCTGTGAGCACGTGCTGTGCCCAACGTCACACCAGGCCAACACAGTGCTTCTTCCCCAGGCCAGGCCCAGGGCTCAGTGCCACATCAGCAAACCAGGAGATGATGAGCTCAAGCCATGCACACCAACACATGTGTGCCCACACACTCCTCACAGCCCTGCTAAGGAGGGGACATAATGCAGTGGGCATGGCTGGGCAGCACCCCAGATAATCTTGGTGTCCACATTCATCCTTAGTACTGATCACTCTTGGTACCACAGGGAAGAGGTACAAGGAAACATCCCCCTTCACTGAGCATAAAGGAAAATGGATAAAAGCCATTTTCTACCTGTTTTTTAATTTTTTGTTTTCTAAAATGCTTTCATTGTTTTATTAATAATTAATTTTTAATTTTGGTTGCTCTGGGGCTTCGTTGCTGTGAGCAAGCTTTCTCTAGTTGCTGCGAGTGGGGGCTGCTCTTCGTTGCCGGGCATGGGCTGCTCTTTGCTGTGGCTTCTCTTGACGGGATGCACAGGCTCCAGAGCTTCAGTAGTTGCAGCACATGGGGTCAGTAGTGTGGCACACAGGCTTATTCGCTCTACAGCGAGTGGAATCTTCCCAGACCAGGGATTGAACCCATGTTCCCTGCATTGGCAGGTGAATTCCTATCCACTGGACCACCAAAGAAGACTTCCTTCTGTTTTTTATACCTTGCTTCCTCTGGTGGAGGCCAGCTCCTCATTAGGTTGTCTCAAGTGTTGCTGAATCTTCCTGTGAATGGTATTCTCAAAGAGGCTGACCAGAGCCGGCCCCAGCCATGGGGTCTCAGGCTTTGCACCCCCCTGCCAATTCCAGATTGACTGACCAAGAGCACCTGTTGCCCATTGCCAGACAGTACAGCGGCTGTAGAGTGTGGTAGGTGAGGGTGTGGCCCATAGAGTCAGATTATCTGGAATCGAATCCCTAGCTCACCACCAGCTTACTCACTGTGTGACCTTAGACACAATTACTCAGGCTTTCTGTGCCTTCTTTGCCTCATCATACTGTTAAGATGGGCATAATAACAAAGTCAATGTCATGGGATTTTTACCAGGATTAAATTGATTCATGCACACAGTGTATTGAGTAAACATTCAATACATGTTAGGAATTGTGATGAATGGCTGGTTGCATGACTCAAAGTCTTATATTTCTGAGGACTGGCATTTTCAAGCAGCGGATGTCACCTGAGATCTCACCACAAATCTTCTGATAGGAGACTGTCTGCAGGATGGGTAACTCCCTCATGATTGATTATCTACCTGACCAATTAGGCTTCCATTGGAAGGTGCCCTGGGGGTTTTCATAAACCCACAAAGATTCATGCAATTGAATATATCCAGTTACTAGTTCAGTTCAGTCGCTCAGTCGTGTCCGACTCTCCGCGACCCCATGAATCACAGCACGCCAGGCCTCCCTGTCCATCACCAACTCCCGGAGTTCACTCAGACTCATGTCCATCAAGTCGGTGATGCCATCCAGCCATCTCATTCTCTGTCGTCCCCTTCTCCTCCCGCCCCCAATCCTTCCCAGCATCAGACTCTTTTCCAGTGAGTCAACTCGTCGCATGAGGTGGCCAAAGTATTGGAGTTTCAGCTTTAGCATCAGTCCTTCCAATGAACAACCAGGATTGATCTCCTTTAGAATGGATTGGCTGGATCTCCTTGCAGTCCAAGGGACTCTCAAGAGTCTTCTCCAGCACCACAGTTCAAAAGCATCAATTCTTCGGTGATCAGCTTTCTTCATAGTCCAACTCTCACATGAGTTTTAACAAGTGGGAGGTAAGGTCAGTTTTCAGGGGGTCATCCAAATGGACAAGCCAGACGGACGCCCAAGCTGGTTACTAATCTACCTCCACTAGCATTGCCAGCACTGCTCACAGATGGGTTGATGTCTCAGCCTTTCTTTTCTGGAAGGGCGCTTGGCAACACACAAACAGTAAATGAGTTTCTACCCTTTCACCTAGTAATTCCTCTTCCAGGAATCCACCTCAGGGAAACAAGCAGAGAGGTACACAAAAATTTATGTGTAAGTTTTGCCATCATAGCATCATTTGCATTTTAAAATAAAATAGGAACAAATGTCAAATACTAGAGAAGTTAACTCTGTTCCCTGGTCGTCTAGTGGCTAGGATTTGGCGCTTTCACCGCTGCAGCCCAGGTTTGATTCCCAGTCAGGGAAGATGTGTTTGGGCTTCCTTGGTGGCTCAGAGGGTAAAGAGTCTGCCTGCAATGTGGGAGACCAGGGTTCAATCCCTGGGTCGGGAAGATCCCCTGGAGAAGGAAATGGCAACCCACTCCAGTATTCTTGCCTGGAGAATCCCCATGGACAGAGGAGCCTGGTGGGCAACAGTCCATAGGGTCACAAAGAGCTGGATATGAAGGGAAATTAAAGGAGGTACGTGCCTAGCCTTTAATAATCTCTTCACCCTGGAGTAGGGAATGACAACCCACTTCAGTATCCTTACCTGGAAAATTCCACGGACAAAGGAGCCTAGTGGGCTACAGTTCATGGGGTTGCAAAGAGTCAGACATGACCGAGTGCACATGCTGAATCTCTTCAAGGATGTTTGACAATGGCACACAGGCTGGTAGGCCTTCGTTTGCTCTTCTGTGAAGGAAGGTGACCACACTCAATTCAAGGGCTCCCCCGAGCCTTCACCCAGAGAGGCCCTGAACCCCATAGACCACAGGCCACCTGTTAAGTGGTCAGGAGAGGGACTGCCATTGCTAGGAGCTCCCAGCAGCTCCTAGGACGTAAGGGCCAGCCTTCCATTTCAAAAAGAAGGAGCACGAGAGGCTGCAGGCTGGGACAGTGCCGATCCAGGCTCAGAGGGAGTGGGTGCTGGTGTGACTCTCCCCGACATGCCTTTCCATCCTCTTTGGCTGGCACCCCCATCTGTGTAGCCCCTGTCAGCTCTCACAGCACACTCTACGTGTTACCACCACAGATCAGTCTGCAACCCATGAGCCTGGACTGACCAACGTCACTCCAAGTGCCAGCCTGAGAAAACAAATTCAGATCCCGACACCAGGACTTAGTGGCTGTGTGAACCTCGCAAGCCAGCCTCGTGGCGTCTCAGATTCTATTTCTGTGGCTTCAGCCTGTTCTGTCATGAGGAGTTGATATGGAAGTGTCTTTTCATCTGGGAAGTGCAGTGCCTTGCTCTGTGCCATGCTTTTCAAAGGAGGAAACTAAGGCTCAAAACGGTTTAAAAAAAAATCCTGCTCCACGTCCTGGGGTTAGGTGGCCATAAATTTGGGAAACACCAGCTGTTCCACAGTCCTAAGCTTTCTTTTCTTATTTTTTACAGAGTTTTTTAATGTGGACTGTTTTTAAAGTCTTCAGTTAATTTGTCGCAATATCACTTCTGTGTTGTGTTTTGGTTTTTTTGGCCACAAGGCATGTGGGGTCTTAGCTCCCTGACCAGGGATTGAACCAGTGCCCTCTGCATTGGAAGGTGAAGTCTTAGCCACTGGACCACCAAGGAAATCCTTTATTTTTTTTAAAAAAAATTATTTAACAGTTTTATGAAACATAATACCTATGCCATAAAAATTACTCCTCTAACCAGTACAGTTCAGTGGATTTTAGTGTATTCATAGTTGTACCCCCGTCAAAACACTCTAACTTCAGAACATTCTTATTACTCCCCCCCAAACAAACTCTGTCCCCACCAGCAGTCATTACCCATTTTCCAAGTCCCTCTGCGCAGGGCAACCACTAATCTACTTCCTGTCTCCAGAGATTGGACATTTCATTTAACTGGAATTATACTACATGGTCTTTCATGACTGACTTCTTTTAATTGGCATAATGTTTTCAAGGTTTGTTTATGTTGAGCATGAATCAGCCCTTCGTTCATTTTTAAGACTGAATAATATTCCATTGTGTGGATATGTTGGTTATCCATTCATCAGTTCCTGGACATCGGATTGTATTCACTGTTTAATTATTATGAACAATCCCACGACGAACATTTGTGTACAAGTCCTGTGTGGACATGTTTTCAATTTTCCTGGGCATACACCCAGGAGAGTAACTGCTGGGTCACCCAGCTTTACCGTGCTGTTTCTCAGAACTTTTTGACATAATGTGCATTTTCCAAACTTGCTTGTCCAGGAATTTTTTTTCCCCCAAAATCATCTTGGATGACTTTGGGAAAGTCTTATTTAGCCCAACCCCCTCATTTTGGGGAAACAGAAACCCAGGAGGGCTCAGCGCCCTGTGAAGATCACACAGGAAGAGAGAGGGGCGGCCACTTCAGAGATGGTGAAGATGCGTGACTATCTGAATAGGAAAGGCAAACCAGGAGGAACAAGAGTTGCCCTTTAAACGGGAAAGATACTGAAGAAATCAAAAAGGAAAAGAAAGATGAACATGGTTCATACATTTAAACTTCTGAACCTCAAGCTGTGCTGTGCTGTGCGCTTAGTCATGAGCAGCTCTTTGTGACCCCATAGACTAGCCTACCAGTCTCCTCCGTCCATGGGATTTTCCAGACAAGAATACTGGAGTGGGTTGCCATTTCCTTCTCCAGGGGACCTTCCTAACCCAGGGATCGAACCTGCATTCTCTGTGTCTCCTGCACTGGCAGGTGCATTCTTTACCACTGAGCCACCTGGGAATTGACTGAACCTCAACCTGCATGTAAACAAAATTAGCAAGCAGATGATGACATAAAAATAGACTATCATCACCCAATCCTGGTTATATAGGAGAACAGACTCAGGAAAGTGAACAATTCACAGGCCCAGAACCTGCCCACAGAGAGGGATTTAAGTTTTAAAAGGTCATAGGTTATGGGCATCTAGAATTAAATGTTAGAGGACCTAGTGTTCATATAATTAACAGATAAAGATTTATTGCAAGATCAGTAAGAAAAAGTCCTGTACTGCAGCAGAAATGTGGACTAATAGCAAACACATTATCTTCTCTTATCAGAGAAGAAAGATAAGAAATATGAAAGTTCAACTCTACCTCTAGCCAAAGAAGTGGAGACAATATATGTATTAAGCATCTACCATGTTCCATATAGCTTCCATTAAGGTGTGTGTGTGTGTATTAGCTTCTCAGTTGTGTCTGACTTTGAAATCCCCTAGACTGTAGCCTGCCAGGCTTCTCTGTCCATGGAATTTTCCAAGCAAGAATACTAGAGTGGATTGCCATTTCATACTCCAGGGGGTCTTCCTGATCCAGGGATTGAACCCAGGTCTCCTGCATTGCAGGCAGTTTCTTTACCATCTGAGCCACCATGGAAGCTTCTCAACAATCCCATGATGTAGCCCCATCCTACAGATAAAGAAACTGAGACCAAGGAGCATGGCCTGGTGAGAGCAGGGTTGTGTAGCACTAGGGGCAAAGCTGTGACTGTGCCCACCAGTCTGCCCCTAGAACCTGAACTTAAAGCGGCACAGCGTGTGGAATCGTGAGGCTTAGGGATGGATTTACCCATCGCATGGAAAACACTCTGGAAAAGTTAACTTGCCTTGTTGAAGAGGACCTGGGGACAGAAATGCCTTCATCCACTGCTGGCGGAATTTTCAACTCTGGATAATCATTTGGCAATATGCAGTGCCTGCCTCAGCTTGCAGATACTCTTTGACCCGGGACATCCACTGCTCTGAGGAACAAGTGCAGGTGAGGACACAGGACATTCGAAACAAAGTGGAATTCTGACCCCATTTCACGAAATGAGGAAACAAGGACTCAGGAAGATGAGGAATATGCCAAAGTATCTTGGGTCAGAGAAGACTAGGGGTCGCCATATGGAGTCAGAGGCCCTGAGCCAAATCTAGGGGTGTGGCTGGCACCTCTCGGAGTCCAGGACTGTGTAGCCATCCAGAGGCCATGTACACTTCCTGTTGAAAACAATCCAACCCTCCCAGAAGCAATGGAGAGCCCTGGCTGAGCCAGGAGAGGGCTGGAGGCAGACATGACGGGGAGTAGGGTAGAGAGGGAGGGCCCACGAATGGAGTTTAACGTGTCTCCCTGTAAAACAGAGCAGAAATACTGTCAGGAGGAAAAGGGGCGACAGAGGATGAGAGGGTTGGATGACATCACTGACTCAAGAGACATGAGTCTGAGCAAATTCCAGGAGACAGTGAGGGACAGAGAAGCCTGGCATGCTGCAGTCCATGGGGTCTCAGAGTCGCACACAACTGATCAACTGAACAAAAACTCCTTGCATAATAGGTACAGGTATGCATGATTATTCTTATTACCCAAGGCTTCCAGTGGAGCAATCCTGAGTCCATCTCTGGCTCCAAAGTCCTGGAGGTCAGGGTCTGGGGCTTGCTCCTGTCTTAATCCCAGCTCCTGGCCTGATGCTATCTGGACCGCCAGAGGTCAGGGACAGAAAATGTTAAATATTTAATAATTGTTAGTTATCCTTCAGTGACTCTTGCCTGTCAGATCTGTTCTGCTTCAGGACAATGGCACCAAGGATAGTTTGAGGAACAAGTCCTCATGACAGAGGCTGGCAGGAAGGAGAGACCAGCCCTTTGCCTGGAGGTACCTGACCTGGATTCCAAACCATATGACCTTTGGAAGTCACTTAGCTTTACTTCTCATGTTCCTTATCTATAAAACGACTGCAATGGTAGACTGGGTAGCCCGGAGGTATTAGGAAGACGCTGCTGCTACTGCTGCTAAGTTGCTTCAGTCGTGTCCGACTCTGTGCAACCCCATAGACGGCAGCCCACCAGGCTTCTGCATCCCTGGGATTCTCCAGGCAAGAACACGGGAGTGGGTTGCCATTTCCTTCTCCAACGAGTGAAAGTGAAGAGTGAAAGTGAAGTCGCTCAGTTGTGTCTGACTCATAGCGACCCCATCCACTGCAGCCCACCAGGCTCCTCCATCCTTGGGATTTTCCAGGCAAGAGTACTGGAGTGGGGTGCCATTGCCTTCTCCATTAGGAAGATGACCAGTGTCATTTTGATTCTGGCATTTCAGGACCTGTCTCAGGCCAGAGGGTAGATGTGTGGTTTTCCAAAGGTCTTCCCAGTCCCCTCAGATCATACACTGCTTCCCCATGGGCCCATGTTCTAAACTCAGATGGCACTGCATGGCTCTGAGCCAGGACTAGGAACGCTGCCGTGCCTCTGCCCTGTCCATGCTCTCTCCACACAGCTTGACAGGGTCTCCTGAGGACAGCTGCGGTTGCTGTCCCACTCTGGCCCGCCTGAAACCCACAGTCAGCACCTCTCTGGGCTACCCAGGCAGATGGCAGCTCTCCCTGACCCTCCCTTCCCCACACCTCCCCCGCCCATTCTCCTTTCTATCACCAAGGTGACGCTGAGCATGGTCTGTGAGAGCAGAAAGCAGGTGTCTTAGTTCTCCTTGATCCATTAGTCACTAAGCTGGAGGTGCCCTGCAGCCTGGAGCCCCAGGTGCAGGCAGACACCATGCACCCCAGGGGCGGGGAGTGGGCCGGTCTTGGAGGCCCGCATGCTTGCTGACCCCGTTCCCGCTCCATCTGCACTGGCTGCGTCAGTTTGCTCAGAAGTGTCCAGTCAGCCCTGCAGGGGAGATCTGGCTGGGGAGAGCCACCCTCAGCCCTGCAGGAGCTTCCAGAGGCGGGGAACATGGCCATCGGTAAGGCAGTCCCATAGCACACTGCCCTTCCCCAAACTTCTCCCACACTGTCGAGCCACAGGATCTAGAATTCATTCTTTTTTTTTTTTTTTAGTTTTCTTCCTTTATATTAAAAAAATTATTTTATATTGGAGTAAAGCTGATTTACAATGTTGTCATTGTTTCAAGTGGACAGCAAAGGGACTCAGCAATACACACATGTGTATCCATTCTCCCCCAGTGGCTTCCTTCATGGCTCAGTGGTAAAGAATCTGCTTGCCAATGCAGGAAACCTGGGTTTGCTCCCTGTGTGAGGAAGATCCCCTGGAGGAAGAAATGGCAACCCATTCCAGTATTCTTGCTGGGAAAATCCCATGGACAGAGGAGTCTGGTGAGCTATAGTCCATGGGGTCACAAAGAGTCAGATACAACAGAAGTGACTGAGCATGCATGCATGCATTCTTCCCCAAAACTTCTCTCCCATCCAGGCTGCCACATAACACTGGGCAAGTTCCCTGTACTATACAGTAGGTCCTTGTTGGTTTTCCATTTTAAATACAGCATTGTGTACATGTCCATCCCAAACTCCCTGATTATCCCTTCCCTTCATCCTTCTCCCTTAACCCTAAGTTAGTTCTCTAAAGTCTATGAGTCTCTTTCTGTTCTGTAAGTGATTTCATTTGTATCATTTCTTTTTAGATTCCACATAGAAGGGATGTCATACAATGTTTCTCCTTGTCTGTCTGGCTTCCTTCACTCAGTATGACACTCTCTAGGACCATCCACGTCGCTTGCTGTGCTGTGCTCAGTCATGTCTGACTCTTTGCAACCCCATGGACTGTAGCCTGCCAGGGATTCACCAGGTAAGAGCACTGGAGTGGGTTGCCATGGCCTCTTCCAGGGGATTTTCCCAACCCAGGGATTGAACCTGTGTCTTTTGGATCTCCTGCATTAACAGGCCGGAGAAGGCAATGACAAGCCACTCCAGTACTCTTGCCTAGAAAATCCCATGGATGGAGGAGCCTGGTGGGCTGCAGTCCGTGGGGTCGCTAAGGGTCGGACACGACTGAGCGACTTCACTTTCACTTTTCACTTTCACACATTGGAGAAGGAAATGGCAACCCACTCCAGTGTTCTTGCCTGGAGAATCCCAGGGACGAGGGAGCCTGGTGGGCTTCCGTCTATGGGGTCACACAGAGTCGGACACGACTGAAGTGACTTAGCAGCAACAGCAGCAGCATTAACAGGCAGATTCTTTAATACTAGCGCCACCTAGGAGGTCCATCCATGTTGTTTAGAATTCTTTTTTTTTTTTTAAGAAATACAATGTTGCAGGCACTGGGCTAGATGTTTGAGAGACCAATTTCAGTCCCTGCCTCATAGAACTCAAGTTTAGTCAGGGCACCGACAGACAAAAAGAAAAATCACAACACAGTATAAGGAAAGCCTGCTTTGGGAACAGGTGTAGGGTTGAAGCAGGAAGGCTTCCCCTAGGAGGGGACAGTGTCTTGGATTGAATGAGGGCTGTGGAAGGACTGCTTTCTGGAGCGTGAGGCTACACCCTGGCTTATGTAGGGAGCTTCTTGTTTGATTGGTGATGTCTGTTATGGAGAGAAGGTAATGTCTTGTGCCAAATACTCACCGACTCTGTATTGGGCCTTAGCATGAACAAGGTCATCAGATTCGTTCTCAGGAGCTGACAAGTGGAACTCAGATTGTTTTGATTATAGAAAACATTTATTGTTTCTTATATGTCAGGCATAACCCCAGATGATTTCGCAACAACCCTCTGAGGTAAGAACTATTTTTATTTCTATTTTCTAGATGAGGAAATTGAAACCTAGAGAGGTTAAATAACTTGCCCCAAACCACAGTCATCAAATGTCAGTATTGTTGGGAAAGATTGAAGGCAGGAGAAGTGGGTGACAGAGGATGAGATGGTTGGTTGTATCATTGACTCAATGGACATGAAACTCCGGGAGATAGTGAAGGACAAGGAAGCCTGGCACGCTGCAGTCCATGGGGTCACAACGCGTCAGAAAAGACTGAGCAGCTGAATGACAAATTCAGAGCTGGAAGGATGAGGAGTGGACCCAGACCCAGCCAGTTCAGGGGTGGGCTGTGGGCAGCCAGGGACTGTCCAGGTGTTGTTTACAGCGGAACCCTGAGTGGATCACTAACTACCCCAAACATCCACATAACAGTGTTACCTTTTGTTATTCTTTTTTTGATATGGACCATGTTAAAAGCTTTTTATTGAGTTTGTTACAATGTTGCTTCTATTTTATGTTTTGGATTTTTGGCCTCAAGTCACCTGGGATCTTAGCTCCCTGATGAGGGATCAAACCCACACACACCCACACCCACCCACCCCCACCCCCACCCCCCCACCCCCCCCCGCCGCCTTGGAAGGTGAAGTCTTAACCACTCCACCGTCAGAGAGGCCCTGTCTCCCCGGCAGTCCACCCCACTCCCACTGCCTCATGCATTTTCCATTTGAATAATAAACCTTGCTTAGTTTCGGCTGGGGACAGGGCTGCTGCACTAGAAACAACTACATTTTCCAGGCACCTTTGTGGAATGCGTAGCCATGTGACAGTTTAGGCTGAGAGATGTCAACAAAAACAACTCAAGGTCACTTCCCTGAAGACCAGCTTCACACCCTTTTGTCCCCTTCCGGCTGTCTAAAAATAGTGACATGAGGGGCACACCGGATGTGGAGGGTAGCAGGCTGCTCCAGGACTGCTCCCTGAATGGCCTCTGGGTCTCCTCAGGAGAAAACAAAGTCCTTGACAGCCTCATGCAGGTGATGCAATATGCATCTCAGAAGGAGTCAGTGTCACTTCAGCCCTAAACTAACTCCACGCATTCACCCAACCATAAGGCGCCTGGAAATCAAATCCTACCACGTGCCTGGAAGGTGGTGAGCCTGTGGCAAATAGCAGTAGCGAGGACCATAGCTTACTGTACAGTTCTGTCTGGGCTGGCTCAGAGAAAGGCTGCCTCAACTCCGTGAAGTCCAAAAGCCACAGCCTCTAGAGCCATGGCTCACAGACAGACTCATAGATCAGTGTGGGAGAGTAAAGGCCTCCTGGGTCCCCTGCGCCACAAACCCCGGAATGCCCAGAAGCTCCAGGTGAGGGCAGAGCTGGGTACCAGCCTCTCCACCGCCAGCACCCCCTTCCCCCAGCCCCTGCCCACCTTTGCCTTCTCAACACCCAATCAGGACCTGACTCAGAACAGATACTCAGCCCCAGGTGGTGGGTGGGTGGATGAAGGGAAGGCTGAGAGGCATGGTGGCAAGTAAAGCTTATGCCTCCCTCTTGCAGGGGGGCCCGCCCAGGGCTTGTCTGCTTCCTTCCAGAGTCCAGACAGAGCTGAATTTGCTCCTCAGGTTTCTGAGTTGCATCTGAACCTTGGATTGATCTGATTCGATTCCACAGGCATGGATGGAGCCTCTGCCAGACACCAGGCCCTTTCTGGGCCCTTTGGGGCCACAGGAATGGATCCTGCACAATTCCTGCTCTGGCTGGGGCTCTTGGCCTGGAAGGGCTGAGAGACAGTGCCAAGGAAGGAGCCACCCAAGGTAAAAGTGTCTGAGCAAGCAAGCGAGAGAGGACAGGAAGAAAGCAAGGATCCGGGAGCACAGGGAAGGAGCAAACACATCTGCAGCCTGGGGGGGGCGGGGAGGGGGAGAGAGCTGGGAAGATGTCCTGAAGAGGTGACAGGTGAGCAAGGCCCTGCATGATGAGTGGTCCATATGGGAAGGGAGGGATGCAGGTAGAGGGAACTGCCTGAGTGAAGCAGGAGGGCAGGCTCCAGGTCACGCAGGCAGAGCCAGGAGGACAGAGGATCGCCTCTCCCTTCGAGCCTGGTGAAAGCTGACCCTCCCCACTGCTGTGAAGCGGAAGCCCTGGACAACCCTCACTGTTCTCTGGCTGTTTACCTTGGAGACCCATCTAGCTCTCTGGGCCTCAGCTTCCTCCTAGTAAATGAGAGCCCTGAGCTGCATTAAGCCGCCACAGGAGGAAGCTGTGTGTGGGAGGCATGTCCATTGTCCCTGGGGGCCCTGGTGCCAGACTCTGCTCTGCCCCGGGGACTCTGACACCTGTTGGGCTGGGCTGGTCGGTTGGTTCCCCAGGGTCCCACCCTTGAGGCCTGGGACCTGGGGTTCTCTCTAAAGGTGAAGTGGTGACATCAGCCAGGGCCCTGTGCACCTTTCCCACTGGCTCTTCCTCCTCTTCGCAGGTGCTGATGACAGAAATGGGCCCTGGCAGTGGCGGGGAGAAAGGGCCTTTGACGAAGGGGGCCTGGGAGGGGCTCGGCTTTATTTGTTGACTATAAAAATGTCAGCTCCTTTGGGCAGCTTCTTGAATCAATATTTGCTGTTCTGAGGCTGAATTCAAATGCTCAGTAATCCATCAGCCTGGCTTCTTCCTCCCTCACCTGAGTGAGGACTCACCCACAAATATTTGGTAGGGCCCTTCACTGTCCGGGATGGGGAGCCTTCCCACCCCATCCCTTAGAGGGGCTACCCTGAGAGCCCTGTGGGCCAAAGGTAGCTCCCAGAAAGGAGGGTTCCAGGGGAAAGAATTTCTGGGTGTCATTGGTTCATCTGAAAAATGGGTACAATAATAACTCTGACTGCCCATGGTATTGTAGGCTAAAATCCAAGAAGGGCTGTGAGAGGGTTTCAGCAGCATAACAAGCTGCCGGTGATGGTGAAAGTCATCTGCTGACGCTTTCCATGTGTTGCTGTGGGGCCACGTTATCCTCTAATCCAGTCTCGTGACAGTGATCCGAGAGCAAACAGATTCTGGGACACTTTTCCTTGGGAACCTCCATACCAACTGGTAGTTCTCAGCCTCCAGAAGCTGCCTACCTCAGGCCTCTTTGTGAGAAGGGGTGAGTAGAATGTTCATGGTGAAACATGGGACTCTGAAGGTAGGTGGATCCTGATTCTCCACTTGGTTCTGTGTGCCTTTTGGCTGATTCCTTAACCTCTCTGAACCTCAGATCCTCTCTTACAAGATGGAACAGCAAGGCCAACCCTGAAGAGGTCAGGGGGCTCAGAGACAGTGCACAGATGACACCCAGCCGATCACTGGGCGTATAGCAGACACATCACAAGTGTTCGTGCTCCTGATCCACAGCTGCTGGCCTGCAGTCTAACACGATTCTCCCCCTCACACACCGTCCTGGGCATCAGCCTGGACGACGCCCTCCTCAGAAACCATGAGGATTCCTGAATGGCACCTGAGAGGCTGCTTCCAAGTTCCTGTACTCTGCCTTCGTTTAGCTTCTGGATTGGCTTGGCTGCCACAGTCGGCAAGCAGTTTGCTACCTGCAGGGCACAGACATCCCCCTGGGACAGGTGGAAGCCTGGAGTCGGATGCTAAGAGTAGCCTTGGAGAGAGGGGTACAGATTAGGTCTGACTCACATGGCACCAGCCTGGGGCTCATAGCATCGTTGCAGATGGACTCAGGGCCCCACAGACTCTCCCAACCCACTGCTATTTGCCACGAAGTTTCAGTAAGAGGGCCATGCCTTTGCAGAGACAAGGGGAAAAAATCTCATGTGCTAGAGGGAATTAAAAAATGACACAACTACTTCAGCAAACAGGAAGCTTCTTTGAAAGCTAAACATACAGTTACTCTATTTTATGAAGAACAATAACAAAACCATACCCTTGCCTTTGGAATGTATTTTAAAATGTATCTTTTAAAATTGAAATTATAAAGGTAAATGGTTGAAGAGTCAAGTAACTCAGTAAGATAAAAACAAGAGTCGATAGGGAGGAGGAAGGGGACATGTATGCCTATGGCCGATTCATGTTGGTGTATGGCAAAAACCACCACTGTATTGTAATTATGCTCCAATTAAAATAAATAAATAAAATATTTTTAAAAGAACTGTCTTCAATTCCCCATTTCCTTTTCCCAAGAGGATTATAATTTTCTCAATTCTATTTTTTGCTTCCTTTAGTTTTTTTTTTTTCTTTTCAGTTTTTCACATTTTTAATTCTGACTTTTCATATTGGAAGATGAGAATTTAGGTCTCTCTAAAGGCCAACAAAGGTCTGTCTAGTCAAGGCTATGGTTTTTCCCGTGGTCATGTATGGATGTGAGTGTTGGACTGTGAAGAAAGCTGATCGCCAAAGAATTGATGCTTTTGAACTGTGGTGCTGGAGAAGACTCTTGAGAGTCCCTTGGACTGCAAGGAGATCCAACCAGTCTATTCTAAAGGAGATCAGTCCTGGGTGTTCATTGGAAGGACTGATGCTGAAGCTGAAACTGCAATACTTTGGCCACCTCATGCGACAAGTTGACTCACTGGAAAAGACTCTGATGCTGGGAAAGGTTGGGGGCAGGAGGAGAAGGGGACAACAGAGAATGAGATGGCTGGATGGCATCACCGACTCTGTGGACATGAGTTTGAGTGAACTCCGGGAGCTGGTGATGGATAGGGAGGCCTGGCGTGCTGTGATTCATGGGGTCGCGGAGAGTCGGACACGACTGAGCGACTGAACTGAACTGAACTGAACTGAACCATCACTACCACACATGGAGAAGGAAATGGCAACCCACTCCAGTATTCTTGCCTGGAGAATCCAACGGACAGAGGAGCCTGGCAGACTGCTATCCATGGGGTCGCAAGAGTCGGATACGACTTAACGACAAAACTACTACTACTACTACCACACATACCAATACCTCTCCCCCTACCATCCTTCCAGGGTGGCTACCTCTTGGTTTCTGTTGGATGTTTTGTACTCATAATGCTATGACTAAATACTATTGATGGCTGAGCCATGTACTATACTAGTATTATTTTTCCTTTCTTACACTACTTTTAGTTTTTGTTGAAGTTTCTAGTTTAATCGTTTGTTCAGTTTTTTTGTAATTTTTTTAAATATAAATGTATTTATTTTAATTGGAGGCTAATTACTTTACAATATTGCATTGGTTTTGCATACATCGACATGAATCTGCCACGAGTATACACATTCCCCATCCTGAACCCCCCTCCCACCTCCCTCCCCATCCCATCCCTCTGGGTCATCCCAGTGCACCAGCCCTGAGTATCCTGTATCATGCATAGAACCTGGACTATGCATTCACTTCACATATGATAATATACATGTTTCAATGCCATTCTCCCAAATCATCCCACCCTTGCCCTCTCCCACAGAGTCCAAAAGACTGTTTTATACACCTGTGTCTCTTTTGCTGTCTTGCATATAGGGTTATCATTATCATCTTTCTAAATTCCATATATATGCATTAGTATACTGTATTGCTGTTTTTCTTTCTGGCTTACTTCACTCTGTATAATAGGCTCCAGTTTCATCCACATCATTAGAACTGATTTAAATGTATTCTTTTTAATGGCTGAGTAATACTCCATTGTGTATATGTACCAAAGCTTTCTTATCCATTCATCTGCAGATGGACATCTAGGTTGCTTCCATGTCCTGGCTATTATAAACAGTGCTGCAATGAACATTGGGGAACACGTGTCTCTTTCAATTCTGGTTTCCTCGGTGTGTATGCCCAGCAATGGGATTGCTGGGTCACATGGAAGTTCTATTTCTAGTTTTTTAGGGAATCTCCACACTGTTCTCCATAGTGGCTGCACTAGTTTGCATTCCCACCAACAGTGTAAGAGGGTTTGTTCAATTTTAATCTTAGCCTAGATCTTCCAAAAAGTAGAGTTGGAAGTAGGGGTTTAAGTGCACAGACCTCCTTTGGGAGATGCAAATCCAGGTGTGTGAGGATGAGGGAGAAGAAAGGGAGACAAGGAAAGTGGGGGGCAATACAAAGTGGTGTGTTATCAGGCTTGGCAACACAAGAGCCACTAAGGGACAGAGTGGGTTGCTCAGCAGAGGTGTTCACCTGCACTTGCCGTTTCTCTAGCTGAGCCATGCCCAGTGTCCTCTATTTAAAATAAGGGAGAATTTATCTGCCTGTCTCCTCCTCCTTTCTGGTTTCCCATCTGGTAAAATTCATGCCATGTTATTTTACTCCCTCGTACTTCCCAATTGCACTCTCTAGTTCCTTAGTGGGCTGCCCACCTGGGGACACTAGATCCCATGCCCTGTGGTATGGTGTTTCATCCAACACTGGAAGTGATGGGAGGAGACAAACTCTGGGGAGTGTCTAGTTGGCCCAGCTACAGGAATAGCCAGAAAAGGCTCACAGAGTTTGAGTCTGATACAGTTTTCCATATACTTATTACTAATGCAACCCCAGGTCTTATCTGTCCACTTAGAGCTCCCTTGATCATTCAGATCATCAGGTTTTCTGTAAGTTTCGACTTCCTGGAGCTCTGTCTCTGGATGCTTTTGACCTGCTCTATTTGCGACTGGTTGCTAGTCCATGGGGTCGCTATGAGTCAGACATGACTGAGCGACTTCACTTTCACACATTGGAGAAGGAAATGGCAACCCACTCCAGTGTTCTTGCCTGGAGAATCCCAGGGACGGCGGAGCCTGGTGGGCTGCTGTCTGTGGGGTCACACAGAGTCGGACATGACTGAAGTGACTTAGCAGCAGCAGCAGCAGCTAGCTGTACCTGTTGCACAACTACTGTCCTAAAATCTCCTTTCACCATCATTGGGTGAATTTCTTCCTCTCTCTTAAGTTGGAACTCCTGTTTCCTGAATCTCATTTTTTCTTCTTTCTTGGTTTACAGCTTTGTTTTGTAGACAATCTCTTAAGAAATGGGGTATAGTATGCATAAGGTGCATACTAGTTCGATTTTGGCCTTGCTATGAAGCCTCAGCCTTAAAAAGACCAAAGAGCCCAATGCATACTTCAGCATAATTCCTTGCATTCATGAGTTTGTGATATCAATAATCATGTGACTTTGAGAGTAACTATGATATATAATTAGTGCAAAAATGTCAGCGATATGAATATGTCATGGCATCCAAATTACTGGTTTTTTTTCCTGAGTCACAAGGCATGTGGGATCTTATTAGCAGTTCCCCAACCAGAGAGTGAACCCATGCCCCTTGAGTGGAAGCATTGGAGTCCTCACCACTGGACTGCCAGGGAAGTCCCTAAGTTACTATTAAAATTAAATTATTAATCTTCAGTTCAGTTCAGTTGCTCAGTTGTGTCCGACTCTTTGCGACCCCATGAACCGTAGCACGCCAGGCCTCCCTGTCCATCACCAACTCCCAGAGTTCACCCAAACCCATGTCCATCGAGTTGGTGATGCCATCCAACCATCTCATCCTCTGTCGTCCCCTTCTCCTCATGCCCTCAATCTTTCCCAGCATCAGGGTCTTTTCAAATGAGTCAGTTCTTTGCATCAGATGGTCAAAGTATTGGAGTTTCCGCTTCAACATCAGTCCTTCCAATGAACATCCAGGACTGATCTCCTTTAGGATGGACTGGTTGGATCTCTCAAGAGTCTTCTCCAACACCACAGTTCAAAAGTACCAATTCTTCGGCACTCAGCTTTCTTTATACTCCAACTCTCACATCCATACATGACCACTGGAAAAACCATAGCCTTGACTAGACGGACCTTTGTTGACAAAGTAATGTCTCTGCTTTTTAATATGGTGTCTAGGTTGGTCATAACTTTCCTTCCAAGGAGTAAGCATCTTTTAATTTCATGGCTGCAAACACCATCCGCAGTGATTTCGGAGTCCAGAAAAATAAAGTCAGCCACTGTTTCCACTGTTTCCCCATCTATTGGCCATGAAGTGATGGGACTGGATGCCATGATCTTAGTTTTCTAAATGTTCAGCTGTAAGCCAACTTTTTCACTCTCCTTTTTCACTTTCCTCAAGAGGCTCTTTAGTTCTTCTTCACTTTCTGCCATAAGGGTGGTGTCATCTGCATATCTGAGGTTATTGATATTTCTCCCGGCAATCTTGATTCCAGCTTGTGCTTCTTCCAGTCCAGCGTTCCTCATGAAGTACTCTGCATATAAGTTAAATAAGCAGGGCGACAATATACAGCCTTGACGTACTCCTTTTCCTATTTGGAACCAGTCTGTTGTTCCATGTCCAGTTCTAACTGTTGCTTCCTGACCTGCGTACAGGTTTCTCAAGAGGCAGGTCAGGTGGTCTGGTATTCCCATCTCTTTCAGGATTTTCCACAGTTTATTGTGATCCACATGGTCAAAGGCTTTGGCATAGTCAATAAAGCAGAAATATTAATCTTCGGATATAAGCAATCCCTTGAGATGTATTTTGGAAAGAGAACCTCCTGTTTTAATTCTGCAAATTATTTGAATATAAATATTATTCCAAACCTGAAATGCTACCGTAATTAAAGAGTAATTTTGTGTATAGTAATAAGAGAAGCCACTGCAGTGAGAAGCCCAGGAACCACAACTAGAGAAAGCCCCCCTGCAGCCAAGAAGACCCAGCATAGCCAAAAATAAATAAATAAATAAGAACTGAGTAAACTGCCATTAATTTTCAGTAATTAAAGATGATGCATTTTTGAGACTTGGTCAAGCTATGAATTCCAGGTCAAAAAAAAGCATATTATGATACTAGAAAACCTACTCCTAATATCTGCTATTAAAAAAAGGATAATATTTGTAATGCTTCTGATATTATGCAATAACACCAAGTTTCTTTTGATTAGTATTTTCATGGTGTACTTTTATCTATTTTATTGTTTATAACATTTCTTATACTTGCATTTCAACTGAATTCCTTGCCAGCATCATATAACTTAGCTTTTTTTTGGTTTTTGTTTCATTTTTTAATCCTGCTGCTGATAGCTGCTTTTAATTGCAGTATTTAGTTTGTTTATATGGAATGCTGAGGCATTTGGATTTAAATGTCATCTCATCACTTGTGCTTTATTTGTCTCACCTTGTCTATGTGGCTTTTTCTCTTATAAATTTTTATTAACTATTTCTTCTTTCCATTCCATTAGCTTTTATTTTTCTTTTAATGATTACCCTTTGAATTTACAACAGGTGTCTTTGACTTATGAAAGTCTACCATATATTAATATTTTTACTACTTCCCAGATAGGGTATAATATTGTGATATAATAAGAGATATAGTTTGATCTTCATCCTCAGCTCCTGGTTCGTGCTCCTAAAACTCTTTGTAATTTCCTGAGTAATAAAGGTGCTAGGTACATCTTTGTTCCACCTCATACTTGGTCTTTGATTCTGGTTCCTGACAGAGAGTTCCTAAACCTCTTGGAATTTCCTGCAATTGGAGCATCTTTTGTCCAATGAGGTGATTCTTGGTGGGTTACTGGATAGTTTCAGGATAGGGGCTGGTCATCAGAAAGACCAACTAATGATTAAAAGGTTGGAACTTTCAGCCCCAACTCCATCTTCTAGGGAGGAAAGAGGGACTGGAGACTGATTCTATAATCAATTATGCTATACACTCCACAGGGCCGCAAAGAGTCAGACACGACTAAGCGACTTCCACTTTCACATGCCTACATGATGAAGCATCTATAGACATCTCTGAACAACGCGGTTCAGAGGGCTTCCGGGTTGATGAAGACTTATTATGTGCTGGGAGGGTGACACACCCCAACTCCACAGACAGAAGGTCCTGCTCTCAGGACCCTTCTGGATTTCTTCATGTATTTCTTCATCGGGTTGTTCATATACCTCCTTTATCATATCCTTTATTATGTAATAAACTGAGACTACATAAGTGTTCTCCTGCGTGCTGTGAGCTCTTATAGCAAATTACTGAACCTGAGAAGGGGGTCATAGGAACTTCCCATTTGTGGCCAAGACAGATATAAATGTGGGTAACCTGGGGGACCCACAGTTGTGATTGGCATATGCAATGGGGACAGTCTTGTGGGGCTGAGGCCTTAACCTGTGGGGTATGATGCTAACTCCATGTAGATAGATTCAGAACAGAAACAAATTGTAGGACACCCAGCTGGCACTGGAGAATTGGTTGGTGTCAAAGAAAATCCACACATTTGGTGATCAAGTACGGTGTGAGTTGTAGTGTTTTTCCTTTTCATCAGATAACAATTCCTTTTACCACCTCTTGCTTTCTGTGCCTTTCATTGTGTATTTTTTTTAATCTCATTTATCTTTATTAATGGAAGGGATTCAATTGGATTAACTTTCCTTTTTCCTTACTTCTTTATTTTTTAATTTTTATTTAATAAATGGTACAAAGCACAGTGCCAAAAACATTAACAGTTAAAATTTCACCAAATGAAAAAAATACTATAGAATACACAGTTGCAAAAAGCTACATTAAGTTATTTTACAACTGCCCCAAGCTGCAAAAAGAAAAAAAACCCAATGCCATACCTAAGGTATCCCTCTCTCAAATTAATGCCTTTTATATTATAAACCACGAGCTCCCCATCAAAAGATGGGAACTCCTTTTGTTAATTCACATATATATATATATGACTGTATCACTTTGCTATACACCTGAAACAAACACAACACTGTAAATAAAATATCGTACAATATAAAATAAAAATAAGTAACAGATCTTTGGGGCTTTACACTGAGTTAGAGTTCCTATCAGAAGGATAACAGCACCACAGCCGCACTGAATCCTCATGAAGAAGGCACACAAATGACTGGATTACAAGAGTTACAGATATGAGAGCTGCTCATTTCCCAGAAACTACAGCTCACAGAAAACCAACAAAGGCCCGAGATACAGACCATTCACTTATGAATGTGTAAAACTCAAGAAAGTCCACATCACTCCTACAACATGTCGAAAGCGCCTCAGAATTCACACAATACCAACTTTCTCATGGTTCTGGTTAAATTACATATACCAGTTTATAACAAAAGGCAAAATCTGTAACTCTGTTCAAAGTTTTAAAAGATTACCTAAGAATAGTTTCTTGTATTTCTATGCCACCTTTATAGTTCTGGTTTCTCAGTTCTTTTTAAACACATATATATATATATATCTTTGACCCAGCCGTAAATTATTGCTGTTATTGTTTAATACAGTCAATATTCATTTAGATTTGGCTTCATTGATATAGCCTGATCATTACTCTCCATTCCTCCTTCATTCCCAGGTTTCCATATGAGATTTTTTTCTTTTTCCTAAGGAAGTATTTGTTTTATGTAGCATCAAATTCTCCCAAGCTTTGTCCCTCATAAAATGTCTTTATTTCATCTTCATTTTTGAAGGATATTTTAAGGTTCCAGTTGTTTTCTCTTCATCACTTTACAAATATCATGCCAGTATCCTCCGTGGTCTCTGCTGAAAACAAAAGTCAGCTGTCAGCATTTTTGTTGCTCCTTTGAAGATGTCTTTTCTCCCGCCTCTGACTGCTGTTGTCATTGATTTTGGTCATTTTCATTCTGATGTGCCAAGATGTGACTTTCTTTATATCTCTGCTATTTTGATTTCATAGAACTTTTAAACCTATTGTCTGAACTTTAGAAAATTTTGGCCAGAAACTCTTAAAATACTGCCTCTGTTCCATCCTATTTTTCCTCCTTCTCTGTGACTCTCGGTCAGTCAGTCAGCTCAGGCGCTCAGTCGTGTCCGACTCTCCGCGACCCCACGAATCACAGCGCGCCAGGCCTCCCTGTCCATCACCAACTCCCGGGAGACCTTCCAGTGTTTCACATATGTCTCGTGTTCGTCTCTGTATTTCGGTCTTTTTTTTTTTTCCTACTCTCTGCACTTCAGTATATATATTTTCTATTAGCCTGTCTTCCTAGTCATGAATTCTCTCATCTTCTATCTTAAGCTGCAGTTAGTCTGTGTAATGCTTGGTTTCAATTACTTTATTTTTTCCATTTTGTAATTTCCATCTGACTCTTTCCATGGGTTCCAATTCTCTGGTGAACTTCTCCATCTTGTCACTTTTTTCTTAAAAATATTAATCAATTATTTTAAAAATCATGTCTGACAAACTCCAATACCTGGATCATCCGTGAGACTGTTTTTAAGTTCTTTTTTTCCTCTTGGATTTTAGTTATGTAGTTCTATATCCTGTCTAGCCTGGTATTGAATGGTAATTGGTTTGTGTAAAAGATTGTAGAGAGAATTTGAGGCTCTAGATGATGTTATATCTCTCTGGAGGGGAGTTGTTAATACTTTTGCTTTCTGATAGAGTTAGAGGATGGACAGATTATATTAACCCAGTGGGAGAGGGTTGTACTTGGGTTTCAGTCATTTGTGACCACCATCTATTTCTGGTTTACCCTTGTCCAGAGTCAGGCTCTTGGGGGTCCTAATGGAAACCTAGGGTGTTTATTAGGACCTATTCTTGGTGATTCCAGGACTTACTTTTTTCCCTTAGACTTTTTAGACTACAGAAAATTCTGTTTATCTCCCTAGCTTCTCAGCTCTGTGTTGCTCCTAACTGGCAAACGGGCAAATGTTTCAAAGAAAAAGCACCGCAGAATACTGGATTCATCTCTATCATCTTTTTTCTCTTAGGGATCTGGGAACTCAAGTCCCACTTACCTTCAGTCTAACTCTGTGATGCTGTCAAAAGGATGCATGTTTGTATTTTGTCTTGCTCTTATTTATTTATACTTTTTCTTGGTGGAAGAGTCGATATGCAGTAAAACACCCCGCCACTACTATTTAATAATGTAATTCAGTGTGCTCATTCTGTAGCCTGTTCTTCAGTCATTAGACAAGCAGAACCAAGTAGACTTCTTTCCAGAAACGGTCACCACAGTGGATTAATGATGAATGTTTGCCAAGGAGTGGGGGTAGGAAAAGGAAGACTCACCAAGAGAATGTTGAAACTGATAGAAGACAGTCACTGAATAGAAAATCCATCTTTAGAATGACAGTAGGAAAATCAAAGAGAAGAAATTATAAGCAAAATAGTTTGTTCACATCCTTAAGTTGTGTATTTAGAGTTGTTAACAGTATGTCTTAACAGAATTCCAGGCTGAAGCAAAAAGATAGTGGGCCATTTTCATCATTTTCCTTTGTAAAAGAGAAACTATCTGACTTTAAAATTGATCTGTCATTTACTGATATGAGATGGTCAACCAAGATGGAATTGCAGTTATTACATATTAAAAATGACTTGACTTTTTTTAAATGACTTAATATTATATGTCAGATAATAATAATACTAAGTTAGTGGGATTTGTTAACAACCCAAAAGTGAAAGTGTTGGTCGTTCAGTCATGTCCTACTCTTTGCGACCCCATGGACCATAGCCCACCATGCTCCTCTGTCCATGGAATTTTCCAGGCAAGAATACTGGGGTGGATTGCCATTTCCTTTTACAGGGGATTTTCCCAACCCAAGGATTGAATCCAGGTATACCTGCATTGTGGGCAGATTCTTTACTGTCTGAGCCACCAGGGAAGCCACTAACACTCAAAGGTTAGATGCAAGGAAATAATTCATTTGTTGGAATCTGCTGGAAAAAATAACCAAAATAATGAACATCAAGAGGGCAACCTTTTCTTAAATTGTACCTGTTGAAATTCTTTCATCTTTTTCTAGGGAAGAATACATTGTAGCCACGCAATAAAATCTTAGACCCAGATGAAAAAAAATTTTTAACAACTTCAAAACATCATGTTTATTTTTATTATTTTTAAATTTTTTGGCTGCATTGTGGGATCTTAGTTCTGTGACCATGGATTGAATCCAGGCCTCAGGCAATGAGAGGGTCAAGCTCTGACTACTGTACTACCAGGGAATTTCCCAGATGAAAATTTATAGAAGATTTTATTATTCTGAAACCCAGTTATGTTACTTCATTTCCACACTTGTTTATCCTTGGTTTAAAGAAATACAAATCTAAGTGAGAACAAAAATCTGAAGTATTCTTATGAAAATACAGCTACAATACAAAACTTCAGTTTGCTTCAATCAGATGGCATCTTCAAGTAGGTCTTAAAATAAGCATTATCTTAGTTGCAACAGAGACAAGGAAAGATTAATATCTTAGGAGCATCATTACCATCAGAGGTACCATGACGCTGGCAAGGAGACACTAAAAATAGCTGCTGTTCCACCCAACCTTAGTTGAAAGTGAGCATCTGTTTACATGACATATATAATGATCATAGGAGTAATTGAGCATCTTGATGAGCTGACAAATTTCATTTATGCATTTTAATGTCAAACTTTAAACATTGACTTTTAACAATAAAATTATATTACTGGGACTTCCCTGGCAGTCCAGTAGTTAAGACTCCACATTTCCAATGCAGGGCGCATGGGTTTGATATCTGGTCAGGGAACTAAGATCCCACATGCTGCATGGCTTGGCCAAAAAAAAAAAAAAAATTAGTAAACTCTAAAAATAAAATTGCTGATTTAGATATGTGTCTCAGAAGCTCATTCAACAAATGGTGACTTATGGCTTCAGCCAATAGCCAATTTAGCTTGGTCATTCTTCAGCATCTCTTCTTAAGTGGTAAAATTTTGAGAGCTGGCTTGTCTGAAAAATGTCTTTATTTTAGCCTCTTCCTTGATAGTTTGAGCAAATATAAAATTCTGGGTTGGAAATAATTTTCCCATCAGATACTGAAAGTAATGCTCTAGATGTTCTTGTTTCTGGGGTTACTGTTGAGAAATCAAATCTATTCTGCTCCTGAACTTTTTATCTGACTTTTATACACTTGACCCTCTTCAGAAGCTCTTCAGATTTTCTTCTTTGTTCAAACTGTTCAGAAATGTCAGTTTCATATATGTGGTCTATTTTCATCTCTTGTGATGGGCACTCAGAGTCCTCCCAATGTATTGATGCATGTTTTTTAGTATGAGGCAACTGTCTTTATCTCTTTGATGATTTCCTCCAGGAACCGCTATTATTTGGATGTCCTTCCCACGCCTCAGGAGCTGCCTTCCACCTCTTGAATTGAGAAATCTGTGAAAGCCCAAATGAAAGGTTTTATATTTATCTAACATTTTTCCTTATTTTGTTGGAAAAAAGCAAACCAAAGAAGAAAGGCCAGTGGGTGGATGTGGATGGAAATATAGCTGGAGTTGGCCAGTTTCTCTTTCGCGGCTCCCTCCTATCACCAAAACAAGCTCACACCTGACAACAGAAAGAGAAGCTGGCCCCACACCAGACAACCTGGTTTCCATTCTCAGATTTACCACTTAGTGTTGAGGCCAGCCACATCAATTTCTAGACTGGTGTCTCCTCATCAGTAAAAAGAAATGTGAAAAATAGTAACCCACCCAGCCTAGTAAAATAATATTGCCTCCCATGGTGAAGGGTGAAGGACTTGTGATAGCAGAGTTTTGAAATCATCCAAGCTTTGTTCATGCGGGAGAAAAATTTATTGCAGTAACATTAGAGTTGGTAGTTTTAAGACACTGTGTGTGTGTGTGTGTGTTTCTCTCTCTCTGTTTTTCTAGTTACTGAGAGAGCAGAGCCACAAATGACAATCCCAGAGACAGGGTTTCAACTTGACAATTTGACAACCACCTCCCTTGACAGCAGGCTTAGAAGGCCTGGACCACTTAGAGTACTAATGATGTCAATTGTAAGTGAAAAAAGGTCAGCTTCTTGCAGTTCCAGAGGCCTTGACATTGAGCTCAGAATTCAGGACTGGTTTTGGTACAATGGCTTACATGTCCCTGCTTGAGATCACAGGCTTGAGGTTGTCATTTTGACTTTATCTTAGGATAACCACTGGTGGCTCAGAAGGTAAAGAATCTGCCTGCAGTGCAGGAGACCTGGGTTGGATTCCTGAGTTGGGAAGAAGGAAATGGCAACCCACTCCGGTATTCTTGTCTGGGAAATCCTATGGACAGAGGAGCCTGGTGGGCTACAGTCCGTGGGGTCGCAACTGCCACTAAGATAACTGGCAATGTCTTTTACATCTCCACCCTGCCTGTCCCTGCTGTCACTGCCACAGCCTCAGCTCAGACCTTTGTAGCCTAGACGATGGTGAAGCTTCCTAACAGTTATTCCTGCCTCCCATCTCATCCCTGAGTCCACACTCCATGGTACAGGCCACTTCATCTTCCTAAAGCACAAGTCAAACCCCTTCATGTTAAGCCCCTTCATCGGGGCACTTAACTTTTCCCTGTCCTCATCCACTCACTCTTGCTTATCATTAACGGCATATCCCTGTTTTCTTTTTTTTTAGTGCAACAATTTCTGTCTTTCTCCATTTTTCCTTTTTTAAAACAATTCATCAAATTACTTTCTATATTTCTTTTTTCCCCCTTTCTTTACACATTTGAAATGTTTGCACGCTGTTTTTGTTCTTTCAGTGGTTACCTTCAAAGTTTATCATACATCTTAATGACCCAAATAACCACAACCGTGTGATCATGCATCTAGAGCCAGACATCCTGGAGTGTGAGGTCAAGTGGGCCTTAGGAAGCATCACTACAAACAAAGCTAGTGGAGGTGATGGAATTCCAGTGGAGCTATTTCAAATCCTAAAAGATGATGCTGTTAAAGTGCTGCACTCAATATGCCAGCAAATTTGGAAAATTCAGCAGTGGCCACAAGACTGGAAAAGATTAGTTTTCATTCCAGTCCCAGAGAAAGGCAATGCCAAAGAATGCGCAAACTACTGCACAGTTGTACTTATATCACATGCTAGCAAAGTAATGCTCAAAATTCTCCAAGAGAGGCTTCAACAGTATGTGAACCAAGAACTTCCAGATGTTCAAGCTGGATTTAGAAAAGGCAGAGGAACAAGAGGTCAAATTGCCAACATCTGTTGGATCATAGAAAAAGCAAGAGAATTACAGAAAAACATCTACTTCTGTTTCATTGACTATGCCAAAGCCTTTGACTGTGTGGATCACAATAAACTGTGGAAAATTCTGAAAGGGATGGGAATACCAGACCACTTGACCTGCCTCCTGAGCAACCTGTATGCAGCTCAAGAAGCAACAGTTGGAACTGGCCATGGAACAACACATTGGTTCCAAATTGGGAAAGGAGCACATCAAGGCTGTATACCGTCACCCTGCTTATTTAACTTATATGCAAAGTACATCATGCAAAATGCTGAGATGGATAAAGAACAAGCTAGAATTAAGATTGCCGAGAGAAATATCAATAATCTCAGATATGCAGATGATACCACCCTTACAGCAGAAAGAGAAGAGGAACTAAAGAACCTCTTGATGAAGTGAAAAAGGAGAGTGAAAAAGCTGGCTTAAAACTCAGCATTCAAGAATCTAAGATCATGGCATCCAGTCCCATCACTTCATGACAAATAGATGGGGAAACAATGGAAACATTGACAGACTTTATTTTCTTGGGCTCCAGAATCACTGTAGATGGTGACTGCAGCCATGAAATTAAAAGACACTTTTTCCTTGGAAGAAAAGCTATGACAAACCTAGATAACATACTAAAAAGCAAAGACATTATTTTGCCAACAAAGGTCCATCTAGTCAAAGATATTTTTTTTCAGTGGTCATGTATGGATGTGAGAGTTGGACTATAAAGAAAGCTGAGTGTCAAAGAACTGATGCTTTTGAACTGTGGTATTGGATAAGACTCTTGAGAGTCCCTTGGACTGCAAGGAAGTTAAACCAGTCAATCCTAAAGGAAATCAGTCCTGAATATTCATTGGAAGGACAGATGCTGAAGCTCAAGCTCCAATACTTTGGCCACCTGATGCGAAGAACTGGCTCATTAGAAAAGATCCTCATGCTGGGAAAGACTGAAGGCAGGAGGAGAAGGGGGCGACAGAGGATAAGATGGTTGGATGACATCACCAACTTAATGGACATGAGTTTGAGCAAACTCCGGGAGATAGTGGAGGACAGGGAAGCCTGGAATGCTGCAGTTCATGGGGTCGCAGAGTCGGACATGACTGAGCGACTGAACTGAACAGACATCTTCCTTCCTCTCCTAGAATTCAGCTCCCTTCCTCCTTCTCTGAACTCACATAGTGCTGTTTGAATATTTTTTTAACTCAGCAAAGACATTTTTGAGTTTATTGATATTATTACCATTTACTTGCTTCCCATTTTCCTTCCCGTTTTCTTCCTTAAAGTTTTTCTTAGTGTTTATCTATCTTTATTCCTAGCTGTGCTGGGTCTTTGGTCCTGCGTGTGGGCTTTTCTCTAGTTGCGGTGAGCGGGGACTACCCTCCAGTTGTGGTGCATGCGCTTCTCACTGCCGTGGTTTCTCCTGTTGCAAAGCACAGGTTCTAGGGCGCATGGGCTCAGTATTTGGGGTGCACAGGCTTAGTTTCTCTGTGGCATTTGGGATCTTCCCAGATCAGGGATCTAACTTGTGTCTCCTGCATTGGCAGGTGGATTCTTTACCACTGAGCCACCAGGGAAGTCCCTGAAACTTATTTTTTTTAATAGTTCTCTTGGCAGTAAATGTTCTCAATTTTGCTGGTTTCCTATAAATACTCTGCCCTATTCTTGAGCAATCCTTTTGCAAAGTGTGCAAGTCTAAGTTGGCAGCTATTTTCACTCAATCCTGCATGGTCCATCTTCTGGCTTCTATTGTTCTGTTGAGAAGTCTGATGAATCACTGTCACGTTAAATCTTTCCATGCTAGCATTATTCTGATTGTCCTTTTAAAAAGATCTGTCATTTCTTTCTGGCTGCTTTCAAGGTCTTCTCTCCATCTTTGATGTTTTCTCCTTTCTCTACAATGTGTCCAGACACAGATCTCTTTTTTATTTATCTTGTTCCCTGAAGTTCAGATGCAAGCATCCCAACTGCCTGCTCAGTATCTCCACTCGGCAATCTAATGGCTTTTTACACATGCCACATTCAGACATGAGCCCCTGAAGTCCCCCGCCCCCAGCCTTGCTCCTGTTGCTATTTTCCTGTATCAAAAAGGTCAACTTATTTTTGTTTCTCAAATTGAAAATATTTCACAAGTCCTCCTTGCTTCACTGCTTGACCTTATAAAGTTTATTCTCAATCCACAGCCGTAATCATCTCTTAAAAACACAAACTGGATCATCTGAATCCCCGTCCAAATCCACCAGCGGCTTTCCATTCCCCTCAGGACACGACCCAAACTCCGAAGTCGGTTCTTCCTACCTGGCCTCTGCTTGCTTCCCAATTCCTTGTCCCCTCACTGTTCTTCTCATTCATGACACTCCTGCCACCTGGCCATCGAACATGTTTCCATCTCTGCCATTCTCTCTGCCTGGGGTACTCTTCCCCCAGAGCTCGCAGGTTCATCTGCCACTTGATTCAGGTCTTTGCTCAAAAGTCCTCACCTTAGAAAACCTTCTCTAACACTGTGTCTGATATGGAATACACACGCCTTCCCCATCTGTACTATTTGTCTCCTGCACCTTCCTTTAATTTACAGCCCTCATTGTCACTGACATGGAGATATATTTATGCATTCATTTGTTGGCCTCTGTCACCCGTCTCTTCCCACTGGAAAGTATGCAAACAGTTAGGCCTTCATCTGTGTTACTCGTTGCTGCATTCCTGGTCTAGAACAGTTCCTGGGGCATATATATTTGGTGAATGTCTGGATGAGTGATTCAGTGAATGAATAGACTTGGCTGGGAAAAGACAGAGAGGATAGGAAACAGAAGAAGGTACAATATTAAGGAGGGATGTTTTAACCCTCTAAGGCTACCTTCTTCAGAATGTCCAGCCATGTGGTTCTTATTCTCTCTGCCACCGCATATCATGCCTTTTTATGGCATATAATCCCCCTTGAAGTTTGGATATGTTTAGACTGTGATCTCCTTCAGAACAGGGACTATATCTTATTCATTTCCACACCCCTGGTGCCTAGCCCAGTACCTGCCATATAACAGATGCTCACTCAATGCTGTTAAGCTGAATTAAAACCACACTGGCTAAACTTTAATTTAAAATGTCTTTATCCTAATTGTTAGCTGAGTCACTTTTGCCCAAAGAAACCCCAGATTTACATTTTACTAACAAAAAGACTGGGCTTCCCTGGTGGCTCAGAGGTTAAAGCGTCTGCCTCCAATGCGGGAGACCCGGGTTCGATCCCTGGGTCGGGAAGACCCCCTGGAGAAGGAAATGGTAACCCACTCCAGTATTCTTGCCTGGAGAATCCCATGGATGGAGAAGCCTGGTAGGCTACAGTCCACGGGGTTGCAAAGAGTCGGACACGACTGAGCGACGGAACAGAACAAAAAGACTAGATGGAATGAAGCCCTTTCTGGGGCAATTTTCCTGATTCAAAGCATCCTGAGAACAAAGTTGAAATGACAATAGAGTGATAGGTCCTTGAGGCTTGATACTAAATATAACTAATCTTTGTAAACACTCTAGCAGCTTGGCACTGATGATCACTGAATGTGCTTTGTAAGTAAACAAAAGTTGCATGAATGAATTTTTAGGAGAGTCTCTTCTTTCTCTCACTTTTTTTGTTTGTTTGTTTCCTAATTTGCAAATTGTCTCCAAGGGCGGTATCTAGGATCCCTTCAAGCTAGATTTTTAAAAAAATTCTGACTTCTCTTTGACATATATACACTATCATGTGTAAAATGCCAAATAAATAAAAATAAACATTAAAAAAATTCCAGCTTCTTTTAGGAGGAGGTTGATGGTTTTTAAGTCAAGAAGGAGAAAGCTAAGGGAAGTTCAATGTGCAGGGAAGGCGCGCTGGATTTGCGCTTTGCATCCTCTTCTCTGCTAATGTTGCTGGGAAACCAGGAAACATGTCGACTGAGATCCCTTCTGGCATCTCCTGTCTCCTGGAGAGGGCAAGGAGGACTCTGCCTCCCTGCTGTTACTTTTTAAGAACCTTTGGTGGCCTAGGAGCTTATGATGCAAGCTCTGGGTGAGTGCGTGGAGTCCCCTCTCTCTGGTGGTCACCCATGGTTTCCCCTTGCACCAAGGGGGCAAGGCCTTGTGAGCCGAGTGTGAACAGCCAATCGAAGCCTTCATCCTGAGCTGGGCTGATAGGGAGTGTGGGTGGAGGAAGAAGGAAAAGACTAGAGTGAGGGAGGTGTCACAGGGGCCCTATAAATCATAGATGTTTGCCAAGTGGAAAAATACCCAACTCTCAGAATGTCTCATTTTGCATTTCTTAGAAACATTTCATGAAAGAGGTCAAATGAAACGGACCAACTCTGCTGGAGCCAGGTGTGAACTGCTTCCCTCTGTCCTCCACAAACAGGGCCCATTTCCCAGTATTTGGTCTGAAGCATGCTGGGCCTGGAATGCCCAGAGGCAGTGGCACACATGGTATCACTGCTCTTTTCAAGAGGGTATCTTCTACGTGCCTGGGAAGTTTCCTGCAGTCTCTAGTCCTCTCTTCATTCTGGAGCTCTTCAGGGACTGCACCCTGGACAGCACAGCTCCCATCAGCCACAGTCCAAGCAAGGAGGAACCTCAGGGCCGCTCGGGCCACCCCTCGGAGCCCTCGAGGCTGGAGGCTGGTCAGGCTTCTGAGATGTGTTAGGTGCATATCCCGGTGTGAAGCCCAGCATTCCAGCTAGACTCGTCTGGACCAAGCAAGATGCCAGGACCACGATGTGGAAGAAGTGGCCCACCTGGCTCTGACGGAGACTGCAGGATCCCCGTACCTTTTTCAGGGGGTCCTCAGGGAAGAGTGGCTTCATGTTGTAAGCTAAGGCGGCCAGCACTGGGCCTGCAGGCGGACTCCATCTGTCCTCATCAGAGGCGCTGTGGCTAGTGGTTAGGAGCATACTCGCTCATTTCAAATGACCATGGGGAGGCTACTTTGTCTGAGGCTCCATTTCCTAATCTGTAAGTGGGAGTGATCATAGTCCTACACTCCATGTTGTTAGGAAGATTATATGAGATAATATCTGGAATAGGAAATGGCAACTCACTCCAATATTCTTGTCTGGAAAATCCCATGGACAGAGGAGGCTGAGGGGGCTACAGTCCATGGGATCACAAGAGTCAGACACGATGGAGAGACTAAACCACCATTAGATGATATCTGTAATGTCCTAGCAAGCTACCTGGCATTTTAGAAGGGCTTGGAATACAAGGGCATTATTGCTAAGCTGAATGACGAGAGCCTGAATTATAGAGGGATTAACAGTCATCACAGGATGTACAGCAACCACCCTCTGCCCATAAAAGCTGTGTTAGTCTGAATTGTTGAGCAAGGCTGAAGCCAAGCGGTGGGTCTGCGAATGAAGCCCTGGCTCCTTGATCTGGGCTCCCGTCCAGAACAGCTGTTCAGGAAGCAAGGTTTGTCTGAGCCTCAGCTGGTCTAGCCTGGTGGTGCACATGGGACAAGCTATTTAATCCTCCCAACCACCCTGAGAGAGGTATGTAATATCCCATTTTTCAGATGAGAAGGTTGAGACCTAGAGATGTTGGATTTGTGGCTGGTGGTCACCAAGTGAATAGGCACCAGACCTGGGATTTGAACTTGTGATGTTTGAATTTATAGAATATCTGTTTTTTCTGTTGTTATTTCTTGCCAGCACTCAGAACTTCTAAGTTTTGGGGAATCCCTTACTATGTGAGTTCAGTGGGAGGAGAGCTCCTTGCCCTGTCAGAGTGAGCAATTGGATCCATCTCCACTGTTCACTAGGCTTCCCTGGTGGCAATAGTGGTAAAGAACCCGCCTGCCAACGCAAGTAGATGTAAGAGGCGTGGGTTCCATCCCTGTGTCGGGAAGATCCCCTGGAGGAGAGCATGGCAACCCACTCCAGTATTCTTGCCTGGAGAATACCATGGACACAGGAGCCTGGTGGGCTACAGTCCATAGGGTCACACAGAGTCAGACACGACTGAAGCGACTTAGCACACATGCACCACTGTTCTCCAAACACAAACTTCAAACCTTGCCCAAGGCTGCAGAGCAAGTGGCTACTAAGACTAGGTCTGTGATGGTTCCATGATGGAGGCTGTGTCTGCCAGTGCCCTCCTGCCCAGGGCTCTCTGTGTCCTGGTTTCCTGAGTCCCTGCCTCCCACCCCTTCTCTAAACCCATGCCTCAAGCTTTCTGCAGCTCTGCTCTCATAGGAATTGTGAAACCAGTGTGTTCAACAACAAATTTTGAATTCAGCCCTCCTAAATCTTAATCATTTTCATGCAGTAAATGGTCACTCTATTCTGCTGGTCATTCAGGTCAAGAACTCTGGAGTCATATCAAGACTCTTGAGTCATATCAAGCAAGCACCTTGCCTTCTCTCTCTCAGAGTCCTCTCCAACCCAGGGACAAATCATGTGAGCTTTAATCTTCAAATCATAGACCCAATCACTGTCCTTGCCACTGATGTGAGTCACCTTTCCTCACCTGGATTATTTCAGCAGCCTCTAACTGGCCCTGAACAATCTGCTCTCCACACAGAAGCCAGAGCGACCCTTTCTTTACAAGCACAGAGCAAACCACATAGTATCTCCCTTAGGCTTTCAGGGGCTTCTGTCTCAGTTATCACAAAAGCCAGTGGTGGGGCCCGTGTCTCCTCTTGGGTCCCCTCCCCTTCTGTGCAAACATGTCATGCAGCCCCGCTTGGAAGGACTGGTTGCTCTAAAGTATAAGTATGCTTGAAAGTATAATGCTCTAAAGTAGCATCTTAAATATAATAATATTAAAGATCATATTTCTTATCCTTGAATGACTAAGATTATCACTCATTGGTGGCATATGTTCCTGGCTTCTTACTGCTGAATTGCTTCAAAATACTGTGCCCATGCTAATTTGTTCTGGAGTCATCCAAAGGTTGAATGAGTATTTTTTAAAGATATTTCCAGGGGACTTCTTTAAACCTTTTCCTAAATAACATTCATTTTGTGTATCTCATGGGCTCTTTGGTATTGGTAGATGACTAAACCCAGAATTTCAGAAGGGATAGCCACTCCTGGGGTCTAGGTGAGTGCCCCTGCTTGCCTAGCCCAGATCATGGACAATGTGGTCTCAGGGCCTAAAAAGGTCTGCACGAGAAGATTGTTTTATGGGTCTCAGTGAAATAGGTGTCCTTTCTCAAGTTTAAGGCTAGTCTTCCTATTTGTACTTTGGATCTCATATCCCCTCTTTCTTAGGTACCTCTGCCTTATCAAATAGGCTTTCCTCTTTACCTTCAAACTCTACTTCCTTGAAAAATTCAAATGTCAGGTTTTTAAAGAATCTTTCTTGATTATTTTCTCCCCTCCTAAACCTGTCCTTGGAGAAGGAAATGGCAACCCACTCCAGTGTTCTTGCCTGGAGAATCCCAGGGACGAGGGAGCCTGGTGGGCTGCCATCTATGGGGTCGCACAGAGTCGGACATGACTGAAGCAACTTAGCAGCAGCAGCAGCAAACCTGTCCTAAGCTTGATTGAGATGCTCCTCCTACTCTCCCCTGTAATACGAATGCATTCCCTCTGTTAGAGTGTTGGTCATAATATTAAGTGGGCCAATCCCTGTTTGGGAATAGAGATTTTATTTTGATTTCTATATACTTGAAGCTTATTAGAGCTTCTGGAAACAGAAGGTGAAAGTGAAATAAATGTCTGTGCAATATTATAACCATATTAATTATGTCATGAATCACATGCAAATTTTCTATTCCAGGTTCCTCATTTTATGGAAAATACACGGAGAACCAGAGAAGTTGAATAACTTGCATAAGATTTTACAATCATTCAGAGGAAGATAACAGACAACAATCTTGGACCCTTGACTAATCAGAGGTCTCTGTTTATCCCATTAGCCCTTCTGACATTCTTTGCACCAACTGCACAGGGTCTTTCCCATATTTGCATAAAAAGGACACAGTGTATGATAAATCCCTTTTCTAATACCTAGACTTCTCTCAGTGTATATGGTTTTGACCATGTTTTTATTGCCAGCTAAACTCCAAATCAAGATAAATTAACCCTAAACTGGGGCAGCCTGGCTTGATGGAGGGCAGTGAGGTCTGAGAACTAGGTATTTATTTGACAGATAAAGAAGTTGTTAAATAGATTAAAAGATGATTACCACACTCTGTCCTTAAGCCTCTGTCAAGCTAGTTGGGGATATAAAGGCATTTCCACAAATAAATGTTAAGACAGAATATAATAAATCAAAAGAGAGTTAAGAATAAGAACAACGGATGTACAGTGTGGGAGAAATTACTCAGTTAGGAACGTCACGGAAGGTCCTGTAAAAGTTTCAGTGAGAGCACAAAATGAGCAGAATTTTGATAGATGTGGATAACGGCCTTTCAGCTGGGAAGAGTAAACTTTAAGGTGAAAATTTCTAGAGGAATTTATAAAGAATATCAATAAAAACATCGATCCATCCTTTATTTATTTATTTCTGGAATGGCAGATGGCAGAGTGAGGGGCAACTCTTTTCTCCCAAAAGGAATAAAATAGACAAACTTTCTAGAAATTGAGCAAGGGCATACAGCAAATCAAGAAGCATTTATTCAAGAAAATATCACTGACCTTCAGGTAAGAACAGTGTGTCTGTAGTATCTCAGCCTAGGGCTTTGCCCATCTCCTTAAAGCTCCATCAGCATGGCAGGTCTCCCAGGCGGAACAAGCTGGGGTGGAGGGAGTGCATTAAAGCTCCATTCTTCTGGGCATTGTTAGAAATAGCAATCTTAGTGACAAAAGAACAGGAAAGATCAATGCAGCTAGCCTGAGATTTTGGTTCTGGTTGGCACAAGCAACAGATTGGCAGACTAGCCAGAAATTTAACAGGGTGATAGGTCCATGGAATGACACAAACATAGAGTACCTAGACATATCCCTAGTGGTTGGGAAGGCTGTAAGCAAGATCAAGGCAGAATATATTCAGGGGAGACTAGAAAGAGCCTTGATGTTGTTCAGTTGCTAAGTTGTGTCCGACTCTTTGCAACCCCATGGACTGCGGCACACCAGGCTTCCCTATCCTTCACTGTCTCCTGGAGTTTGCTCAAACTCATGTCCACTGAGTCAGTGATGCCATCCAAGCATCTCATCCTCTGTTATCCCCTTCTCCTGCTGTCAATCTTCTCCAGCATCAGGGTCTTTTCTGTTGAGTTGGCTCTTCATATCTGGTGGCCAAAGTATTGGAACTTCAACTTCAGCATCAGTCCTTCCAATGTTGATTTCCTTTAGGATTGACTGGTTTGATCTTCTTGCTGTCCAAGGGGCTCTCAAGAGAACCACAGTTCTAAAGAAAGAGCCCTATCTATCTTTCCTGGCATACATTCCTGGCTGAATGTGAGGCCTTGGGCACAGGCAGCTCTCACCAATGAGGGCCCAAGGTAAAGTGAAAGTTACATGAACTTGTAAGTTGTACACAATTTAAATTGTTCCACAGCCTACACACAGATCCACTGGCAAAGGATGGAAGACCTTACTGGCTAAAGATACATTGAAGTAAAACTTCTGACAGATCACTGGCTGACTACTAAGCTATGCTGATGCAGGGATGACTCATAGGAAGTCGTATTTAAAAATACAAATAAGTTTCAAAACATACAACACTGAGCAGAGATATCAGTGACCATGAAGCCCAGGAAAGATGATCTCCGTAGAATTAGTCCAGACAAGACAAGTGAAAATTGCTCAGTCATGTCCGATTCTTTGCAACCCCATAGGCTATAGTCCACAGAATTTTCCAGGCCAGAATACTGGAGTGGGTAGCCTTTCCCTTCTCCAGGGGATCTTCCCAATCCAGGGATCAACCCAGGTCTCCTGCATTGCAGGCGGATTCTTTATCAGCTGAGCCACAAAGGAAGCCCAAGAATACTGGAGTGGGTAGTCTATCCCTTCTCAGTGGATCTTCCCAACCCAGAAATCGAACAGGGGTCTCCTGCATTGCGGGCAAATCTTTACCAACTGAGCTATAAGGGAATTAGTCCAGGGAAATCACTAAACAAACAGAAAAATGGCAGTAGCAGCAAACACCACCTTCCTGGGTGGAGGAGATCAGATCAGAATCCAGAGTTGCTATGATTTATCTAAAATGTCCAGTTTTCAATTAAAAAAAAAATATATATATATACATGTAAGATATGCAAAGAACAGGACAATGACTTAATTTCAGGGGAAAAAAAAGTAGCTAATAAACACCCCTGGCTTCCACCCACTAGCTGCCGGTAGCACCAGCCCTCAATTTCCAGGTCATGACAATAAAAAATGTCTTCAGACATTGTCAAATGTGTCCTGAAGGCAGGGAAAAATATTACCCCTTTATTCAGAACCACTATTCTAAAACTACAAGTAATCAACATAATGTAGTATTGGCATCAGTTCAGTCACTCAGTTGTGTCCGACTCTTTGAGACCCAATGGACGGCATCACGCCAGGCCTCCCTGTTCATCGCCAACTCCCGGAGTTTACTCAAACTCATGTCCATTGAGCGGTGATGCCACCCAACCATCTCATCCTCTGTCATCCCCTTCTACTCCTGCCCTCAATCTTTCCCAGCATCAGGGTCTTTTCAAATGAGTCAGTTCTTCGCATCAGGTGGCCAAAGTATTGGAGTTTCAGTTTCAGCATCAGTCCTTCCAATGAATATTCAGGACTGATTTCCTTTAGGATGGACTAGTTGGATCTCCTACTGCAGTCCAAGGGACTCTCAAGAGTCTTCTCCAACACCACAGTTCAAAAGCATCAGTTCTTCAGCACTCAGCTTTCTTTATAGTCCAACTCTCACATCCATACGTGATTACTGGAAAAACCATAGCCTTGACTAGATGGACCTTTGTTGCCAAAGTAATGTCTCTGCTTTTAAAAATGCTGTCTAGGTTGGTCATAACTTTTCTTCCAAGGAGCAAGTGCCTTTTAATTCCATGGCTGCAGTCAACATCTGCAGTGATTTTGGAGCCCCCCCAAAATAAAGTCTGTCACTGTTTCCCCATCTATTTGCCATGAAGTGATGGGACCAGATGCCATGATCTTACTTTTCTGAATGTTGAGTTTTAAGCGAACTTTTTCACTCTCCTCTTTGATTTTCATCAAGAGGCTCTTTAGTTCTTCTTCACTTTTTGCTATAAGGGTGGTATCATCTGCATATCTGAGGTTATTGATATTTCTCCTGGCAATCTTGATTCCAGCTTGTGCTTCTTCCAGCCCAGCGTTCCTCATGATGTACTCTGCATATAAGTTAAATAAGCAGGGTGACAATATACAGCCTTAACGTACTCCTTTTCCTATTTGGAATCAGTCTGTTGTTCCATGTCCAGTTCTAACTGTTGTTTCCTGACCTGCATACAGGTTTCTCAAGAGGCAGGTCAGGTGGTCAGGTATTCCTATCTCTTTAAGAATTTCCCAGAGTTTGTTGTGGTCCACAGAGTCAAAGGCTTTGGCATGGTCAATAAAGCAGAAGTAGATGTTTTTCTGGAACTCTCTTGCTTTTTTGATGATCCAGCGGATGTTGGCAATTTGATCTCTGGTTCCTCTGCCTTTTCTAAATGCAGTATTGGCATAAGGAAAGACATAGATCAAGGGACAAACTTGAGAATCCAGAAGTAAAATTTTACCTTCATGATCCGTTGATATATTGCAAAGGAGCCAAAGCAATTTACTAGGGAAAGGATAGTGTTTTCAATAAATACTGCTGGATAATTAGATACCAACATGCACAAATGAGACCTTTATCATATGTAAGGAATTAATTTGAAATAAATCATACACCTATATTTAAGAGCTAAAACTATAAAACTTTTAGAAGAAAACACAGGTCTCAAGTCTTTGTGACCCTGAATTAGACAAAAAAGGAAAATCCAGGAAAGAAAACATTGCTATATTACACTTGATCCAAATTAAAGTAGGTTGCATTCAAAATAGAGCATTAAAAAATAAAGACAAACCGCAATCTTAGAGAAAATAGATACAGTATAAAGAACTCATGCCACTCAATAAGAGTCCAGTTTTCAAAGTGGGAAAATATTTGAACAGACTTTTTTTTTTAAATAACAAAAAATATTTTACTAAAACATAAGATTTACAGAAGTTTCCAGACAAGCCATACAAAATGATCACAAGCTTTTTCTTGAAGGAAGGATTCTACACTTGACAGCAAGGTCACAATGTTATTAGTGAGGGCTGTGATGTCTGTTTAATGTTCCCATTTTGGTTCGAACAATCAAGCTTGTCCATCTACAGCGTCTAAATAAAGTTAGACTTGACTAGAGAGCATATTCTAAAGAACTGGTTAGCTGCTTTTAACCAACGCAATTAGAACACCATAAAAAGGGGAAAGGAGCCCATAAAATTAAAACTACCTTCCCCCCCACCAAAAAAAAAATAATAATAAAATAAAGAATAACACCCACACCCCTGCAGCTAACCCTGACAACTACCTTCATTCACAGTGCTTTATACTTAAACCATGATGGGGGAAATTAATAAAAGCAGAGCGGGGCCACTGCTTTTAAATGTTTCGCAACAATCCAGATGGTACTTCTAGCCTCCGCTCATGCTTTACAACAGTGAATCAGAACAAGACATAGATTTGCTAATGTGCATTTAATCACCAAAGGATTGACGATGTCTGGGTTTTCATTCTGTAATGTTTCTAAGACTGTGTCCATTAAATGTAAACAAAAAAGGAAGAAGTCTTGGCAGAACAGGAGAAGTGATGCACACTTAACAATCAAATCGATTTAAATATTATTCATGGCATATAGCCTAGTCCATGCTCTAGCTGTTTCTAATGCTTGGGCTTCATTGGTCTTCCATTGCTCTGCTATCATCTGGATTGGGAGCACTTAACAAAGCCTGGATCGATAGCAGAACTGTGCGGATCTGCTGTGCTAGGGACCACTTATCTTTCAAAATATCTAAACATATTCTTCCCAACTTGTTTACATTAGGATGATAAATTTTGGTCATGAAACGTACTTTAGGGGCTGCCATTGGGTATTCTTCTGGAAGGAATAGTTCAAGTTTGAAAGTCCCTCCCTCAAAGAGGGAATATTGAGGGCCGGCAATGACCACATGAAAATAATGGGCGTTGCTTTCATCTGGTTCTGCTTTAATGCCGGGAACTGGTTCTGCCAGCAAATGCTGGGTTTCCTTGATAATCCTGCTGGGCAGCCCGGCCACCTGGTCAGATCCCGAGTTCGGCCTCTGGTCTCTTGAACAGATATTTTACCAAGGACATCTTCAGATAATAGCATAGACTCAACATCATTAGTCATTAGGAAAATGACAATGAATGCTGTATTCAGATACAATTTCACACCCATTAGAATGGCTGTTAACAGACAACAAATGTTGGTGGGGATGTGGAGAAACTGGTACTCTTGCCCTTATACATTGCTAGTGGGTATGTAGAAACAGTCACTTTGAAAGACAGTATGGTAACTTCTCTAAAAGTTATAGATAACTTTGCCATGTTATCTAGCATTTCCAACCCCTGAGTACATACACAAGAAAAATGAAAACAAATGTCCACACAAAAACTTGTATGCAAGGTTCATAACAGCACTGTTTATAATAGCCAAAAAGTCGAAACCAAAATGTCTATTAATTGATGAATGGATACACAAAATATGGAATATCCATATAAATAAAATGTTTTCAGCAATAAAAAGGAACAAACTCTTGATACTTTGTAACAGCATATCTATAGCTTGAAAACCCTATGGTAGGTTAAAGAAGCCAACTGCAAAAGACAACACGAAATGCCCAGAAAAGGCAAATCTATAAAGACCAGGGCTTCCCTGGTGTCTCAGATGGTAAAGAATCAGCCTGCGATGCAGGAGGGCCCAGGTTCAATTCCCGGTTTGGGACGATCCCCTGGAGAAGGAAATGGCAACCCACTCCAGTATCCTTGCTTGAAGAATTCCACGTAGAGGAGCCTGGAAGGCTGACTCACAAAGAGTCTGACACAACCGAGAGACTCAGCAAGCAAACATAAAGACAAAAAGCAGATTAATGGTTCCCAAGGGCTGAGGTAGGAACAGAAACTGGCTGCAAATGGGCATGGAGGATCTTTGTGGATTGTGGGAGGATCGTACAATTCTGTGAGCTTACTAAATATCACCGAACTTTCCATTTAAAACGGGAAAGCTTTATTTTGTGTAAGTCATACCTCAATAAAGCTGTTAATTTTAAAAAGTTAAGAGGGCGGTCCTAAGATGGCAGAGGAATAGCACAGGGAGACCACTTTCTCGCCCACAAATTCATCGAAAGAACTTTTGAACGTTGAGTAAATTCCACCAAACAAACATCTGAATGCTGGCAGAGGACATCAGGCACCCAGAAAGGCAGCCCATTGTCTTCGAAAGGAGGTAGGAAAAAACATAAAAGATAAAAAGAGAGACAAAAGAGGTAGGGATGGAGATCCATCCCGGGAAGGGAGTCTTAAAAAAGAGAGAAGTTTCCAAACACCAGGAAACACTCTCACTGGTGAGTCTGTGGCAAGCCTTGGAAGCTCAGAGGACCACATAACCGGGAGGAAACAGAAATAAATATTTAAAACCCACAGATTACGTGCCCAACAGTAACTCCCAGCGGAGAAACAGTGCAGACGCCTGCATCTGCCACTAGCAAGCGGGGTCCAGACAGGGAGGCGTGGGCTGCATTGCTTAGAGTAAGGACCGGGCCTGAATGCCCTGAGGGCAATCTGAGGGAACTAACATGAGATAGCAATGCAGACTGTGGGATAGCTGTCCCGTGAAAAGAGCTAACCTAAGACACCACCAGGCCCGCTCACAGAACAAAGAACTGAGTAGAACTCAGGTAGCTGCGGACCGGCCCATCCTCCGACAGGCAGGTGAGGGCAGCCAGAGCCAGAAGCGGGCAATCGCAGCCCCAGAGAGGCATCATCTACCAAACTGCAAGCAGGTTTCATTGCTAACCAAGACTTCTTGGGATTCTGGGCAGTCAACAGAGACCCTCTGGTGGGAGGGTGGCAGCCAGAGATCAGCCCCCCAGAAGAGACACACAGTACACCTGAGAAGGCACACCAGTTGTACACCCAGAAAGCTGAGCGGCAGGGACAGGGAAGGTGGTAAGTCACAGCAACCGTGCTCGCCAAGCACCCGGTCACCTGAGCTGCTCGGACCTGGGAAGGGCACAAAACGCAGGCCCAACCAAGTCTGCGTTTCTGTGGAGTACCTGAGAACCTGAACCTGAGCGGCTTAGATCTGGGAAGTGCATACAACTCAGGGCCTGCCTCAGACAGTTCCCAGCAGAGCAACCTAGAGCCTAAGCAGTGTAGACTGCGAAAGCACACACGCTGTGACTGCGGGAAAACCCAGTGTGGCCGAGACACTGCAAGCACACACCAGTGATATTTGTTTGCAGTGTTCCTCCCTCCCCACAGCATGTCTGAACAAGTGAGACTAAAAAAGTGACCACCACCGCCCCCTTGTGTCAGGGCGGAAATTAGACACTGAAGAGACCAGCAAACAGAAGCAGCTAAAACAGAGGGAATAGCCTTGGAATTGACAGGTGCAATAGATTAAAACCCTGTAGTTAGCACCAACTACATAGGAAGGGGCCTATAGATCTTGAGAAGTATAAGCCGGATCAAGAAACTATCTGAAAATGAACTAACCCCACCCTGTCCACAACAAAACCAGAGAAAGTCCTATTTTTTTTTTTTTACTATTATCATTTTTAAAATTTAAAAAAATTCTTATTTTATTTTTAAGTCCTCTATTACTCCTTTAATTTTTATTTTTATAAACTACTATTACTTTGAAAAAAAAAAGACCCTATTTTGTAAAGTAAACTTCATATATATGTATTTTATAATTTTTGTGACTTTTTTTCTTAAATATTGTATTTTTGAGAATCTAACCTCTACCCTAGATTTTTAATCTTTGCTTTTTGGTATTTGCTATCAATTTTGTACCTTTAAGAACCCAATCTTCAGGGCCCATTTTTACTTGCGAGCAAGATCACTGGCTAGTTTGCTCTCTCCCCCTTTGATCCCCCCTCTTCTCCTGCTGGCCACCTCTGTCTCCCTCCTCCCTCTTCTTTCTCCATGTAACTCTGCGTACCTCTCTGGGTGTCCTTCACTGTGGAGAATCTTTTCACCATTAACCTAGGAGTTTTATTTTCCGTGCTAAATGGGTGGAGAAGTCTTGAGGCTACTGTAAGAATAAGACTGACAACCAGAGGCAGGAGGTGTAAGTCCGAATCCTGAGACCACCAGAGAACTCCTGACTCCAGGGAACATTAATCAATAGGAGTTCATCAAATGCCTCTGCACCTACACTGAAACCAAGCACCACCCAAGGGCCAACAAGTTCCAGAGCAGGCCATACCCCACAAATTCTCCAGCAACACAGGAACATAGCCCTGAGCTTCAACATAGAGGCTGCCCAAAGTCACATCAAATCCATTAACATCTCAAAACTCATTACTGGACACTTCATTGCACTCCAGACAGAAGAAATCCAGCTCCACCCACCAGCACACCGACACAAGCTTCCCTAACCAGGAAACCTTGACAAGCCACCCCTCCACCCCCACCCACAGCAAGGAACCTCCACAATAAAGAGGAGCCACAAACTGCCAGAAGACAGAAAGGCCACCCCAAACACAGCATTACAAACAAGATGAAAAGGCAGAGAAATATGCAGCAGGAAAAGGAACAGGATAAATGCCCACCAAACCAAACCAAAGAGGAAGAGATAGGGAATCTACCTGATAAAGAATTCCGAATAATGAGAGTGAAAATGATCCAAAATCTTGAAAACAAAATGGAGTTACAGATAAACAGCCTGGAGACAAGGATTGAGAAGATGCAAGAAAGGTTTAACAAGGACCTAGAAGAAATAAAAAAGTCAATATATAATGAATAATTCAATAAATGAGATAAAAAACACTCTGGAGGGAACCAACAGTAGAATAACAGAGGCAGAAGATAGGATAAGTGAGGTAAAAGATAGAATGGTAGAAATAAATGAAACAGAGTGGAAAAAGGAAAAATGAATTAAAAGAAATGAGGACAACCTCAGAGAACTCTGGGACAATGTTAAACGCCCCAACATTCGAATCATAGGAGTCCCAGAAGAAGACAAAAAGAAAGACCATAAGAAAATACTTGAGGAGATAATAGTTGAAAATGTCCCTAAAATGGGGAAGGAAATAATCACCCAAGTCCAAGAAACCCAGAGAGTCCCAAACAGGATAAACCCAAGGTGAAACACCCCAAGACACACATTAATCAAACTAACAAACACAAAGAGCAAATATTAAAAGCAGCAAGGGAAAAGCAAAAAATAACACACAAGGGGATTCCCATAAGGATAACAGCTGATCTTTCAATAGAAACTCTTCAGGCCAGGAAGGAATGGCAGGACATGCTTAAAGTGATGAAAGAAAATAACCTACAGCCCAGATTACTGTACCCAGCAAGGATCTCATTCATATATGAAGGAGAAATCAAAAGCTTTACAGACAAGCAAACGCTGAGAGAATTCATCTCCACCAAACCAGCTCTCCAACAAATGTGAAAGGTCCTTCTCTAGACAGGAAACACAGAAAGGGTGTATAAATGTGAACCCAAAACAATAAAGTAAATGGCAACAGGATCATACTTATCAATAATTACCTTAAACGTAAATGGGTTGAACGCCCCAACCAAAAGACAAAGGCTGGCTGAATGGATACAAAAACAAGAACCCCATATATGTTGTCTACAAGAGACCCACCTCAAAACGAGGGACACATACAGACTGAAAGTGAAGGGCTGGAAAAAGATATTCCACGCAAATAGAGACCAAAAGAAAGCAGGAGTAGCAATACTCATATCAGATAAAATAGATTTTAAAACAAAGGCTGTGAAAAGAGACAAACAAGGAAACTACATAATGATCAAAGGATCAATCCAAGAAGAAGATATAACAATTATAAATATTTATGCACCCAACACAGTAGCACTGCTATATGTAAGGCAAATGCTAACAAATATGAAAGGGGAAATTAACAATAACACAATAATAGTGGGAGACTTTAATACCTTACTCACACCTATGGATAGATCAACTAAACAGAAAATTAACAGGGAAACACAAACTTTAAATGATACAATAGACCAGTTAGACCTAATTGATATCTATAGGACATTTCACCCTAAAACAATGAATTTCACCTTTTTCTCAAGCGCACATGGAAACTTCTCCAGGATAGATCACATCCTGGGCCATAAATCTAGCCTTGGTTAATTCAAAAAAATTGAAATCATTCCAAGAATCTTTTTTGACCACAGTGTAGTAAGATTAGATCTCAATTACAGGAGAAAAGCTATTAAAAATTCCAACATATGGAGGCTGAACAACATGCTGCTGACTAACCAACAAATCACAGAAGAAATCAAAAAAGAAATAAAAATATGCATAGAAATGAATGAAAATGAAAACACAACAACCCAAAACCTGTGGGACACTGTAAAAGCAGTGCTAAGGGGAAGGTTCATATCAATACAGGCATACCTCAAGAAACAATAAAAAAGTCAAATAAATAACCTAACTCTACACCTAAGCAACTAGAAAAGGAAGAAATGAAGAACCCCAGGGTTAGTAGAAGGAAAGAAATCTTTAAAATTATGGCAGAAATAAATGCAAAAGAAACAAAAGAGACCATAGCAAAAATCAACAAAGCCAAAAGCTGGTTCTTTGAGAATATAAATAAAATTGACAAACCATTAGTCAGACTCATCAAAAAACAAAGGGAGAAAAATCAAATCAATAAAATTAGAAATGAAAATGGAGAGATCACAACAGACAACACAAATAAAAAGGATCACAAGAGACTACTATCAGCAACTATATGCCAATAAAATGGACAACTTGCAAGAAATGGACAAATTCTTAGAAAAGTACAACTTTCCAAAACTGAACCAGGAAGAAATAGAAAATCTTAATAGACCCATCACAAACACAGAAATTGAAACTGTAATCAGAAATCTTCCAGCAAACAAAATCCCAGGACCAGACAGCCTCACAGCTGAATTCTACCAAAAATCTGGAGAAGAGCTAACATCTATCCTACTCAAACTCTTCCAGAAGATTGCAGAGGAAGGTAAACTTCCAAAGTCATTCTATGAGGCCACCATCACCCTACTACTAAAACCTGACAAAGATGCCCCCAAAAAAGAAAATTACAGGCCAATATCACTGATGAACATAGATGCAAAAATCCTTAACAAAATTCTAGCAAACAGAATCCAACAACATATTAAAAAGATCATACATTATGACCAAGTGGACTTTATCCCAGGGATGCAAGGATTCTTCAATATCCGCAAATCGATCAATGTAATACACCACATTAACAAATTGAAAAATAAAAACCATATGATTATTTCAATAGATGCAGAGAAAGCGTTTGACAAAATTCAACATCCATTTATGATAAAAACACTCCAGAAAGCAGGAATAGAAGGAACATACCTCAACATAATAAAAGCTATATATGACAAACCCACAGCAAACATTATCCTCAATGGTGAAAAACTGAAAGCATTTCCCATAAAGTCAGGAACAAGACAAGGGTGCCCACTCTCACCACTACTATTCAACATAGTTTTGGAAGTTTTGGCCACAGCAATCAGAGCAGAAAAAGAAATAAAAGGAATCCAGATTGGAAAAGAAGTAAAACTCTCACTGTTTGCAGATGACATATCCTCTACATAGAAAACCCTAAAGACTCCACCAGAAAATTATTAGAGCTAAGTACTCTAGCCTGGAAAATCCCATGGACGGAGGAGCCTGGTAGGCTGCAGTCCATGGGGTCACTAAGAGTTAGTTGGACACGACTGAACGACTTCACTTTCACTTTTCCTTTCATGCATTGGAGAAGGAAATGTGTTCTTGGCTGGAGAATCCCAGGGACGGGGGAGCCTGGTGGGCTGCTGTCTATGGGTTCGCACAGGGTCAGACACGACTGAAGCGACTTAGCAGCAGTAGCAGCAATCAATGGATATAGCAAAGTTGCAGGATATAAAATCAACACACAGAAATCCCTTGCATTCCTATATGCTAATAATGAGAAAATAGAGAAATTAAGGAAAAAATTCTATTCACCATTGCAACAAAAAGAATAAAATACTTACAAATATATCTACCTAAAGAAACAAAAGACCTATATATAGAAAACTATAAAACATTGGTGAAAGAAATCAAAGAGGACACAAATAGATGGAGAAATATAGCGTGTTCGTGGATCGGAAGAATCAATATAGTGAAAATGAGTATGCCATCCAAAGCAATCTATAGATTCAATGCAACACCTATCAAGCTACCAACGGTATTTTTCACAGAACTAGAACAAATAATTTCACAATTTGTATGGAAATACAAAAAGCTTCGAATAGCCAAAGCAATCTTAAGAAGAATGGAATTGGAGGAATCAACCTGCCTGACTTCAGGCTCTACTACAAAGCCACAGTCATCAAGACAGTATAGTATGGTACTGGCACAAAGACAGAAATATAGATCAATGGAACAAAATAGAAAGCCCAGAGATAAATCCATGCACCTATGGACACCTTATCTTTGACAAAGGAGGTAACAATATTCAATGGAGAAAAGACAATCTCTTTAACAAGTGGTGCTGGGAAAACTGGTCAACCACTTGTAAAATAATGAAACTAGAACACTCCCTAACACCATATATAACAAAATTAACTCAAAATGGATTAAAGATCTAAATGTAAGACCAGAAACTATAAAACTCCTAGAGGAGAACATAGGCAAAACACTCTCTGACATAAATCACAGCAGGATCCTCTATGACCCACCTCCCAGAATACTGGAAATAAAAGCAAAAATAAACAAATGGGACCTAATTAAAATCAAAAGCTTCTGCACAACAAAGGAAACTATCAGTTCAGTTCAGTTCAGTTCAGTCACTCAGTCGTGTCCGACTCTCCGCGACCCCATGAATCACAGCACGCCAGGCCTCCCTGTCCATCACCAACTCCCGGAGTTCACTCAAACTCATGTCCACAGAGTCAGTGACGCCATCCAGCCATCTCATTCTCTGTCGTCCCCTTCTCCTCCTGCCCCCAACCTTTCCCAGCATCAGAGTCTTTTCCAGTGAGTCAACTCATCGCATGAGGTGGCCAAAGTATTGCAGTTTCAGCTTTAGCATCAGTCCTTCCAAAGAACACCCAGGATTGATCTCCTCTAGAATGGACTGATTGGATCTCCTTGCAGTCCAAGGGACTCTCAAGAGTCTTCTCCAACACCACAGTTCAAAAGCATCAATTCTTCGGCGATCAGCTTTCTTCACAGTCCAACTCTCACATCCATACATGACCACGGGAAAAACCATAGCCTTGACTAGACGGACCTTGGTTGGCAAAGTAATGTCTCTGCTTTTTAATATGCTATCTAGGTTGGTCATAACTTTCCTTCCAAGGAGTAGGCATCTTTTAATTTCATGGTTGCAATCAGCATCTGCAGTGATTTTGGAGCCCAAAAAAATAAAGTCTGACATGTTTCCACTGTTTTTCCATTTATTTCCCATGAAGTGATGGGACCAGATGCCATGATCTTTGTTTTCTGAATGTTGAGCTTCAAGCCAACCTTTTCACTCTCCTCCTTCACTTTCATCAAGAGGCTTTTGAGTTCCTCTTCACTTTCTGCCATAAGGGTAGTGTCATCTGCATATCTGAGGTTATTGATATTTCTCCCAGCAATCTTGATTCCAGCTTGTGCTTCTTCCAGCCCAGCGTTCCTCATGATGTACCCTGCATGTAAGTTAAATAAGCAAGGTGACAATATACAGCCTTGACATACTCCTTTTCCTATTTGGAACCAGTCTGTTGTTCCATGTCCAGTTCTAACTGTTACTTCCTGACTTGCATACAGGTTTCTCAAGAGGCAGGTCAGGTGGTCTGGTATTCCCATCTCTTTCAGAATTTTCCACAGTTTATTGTGATCCACACAGTCAAAGGCTTTGGCATAGTCAATGAAGCAGAAATAGATGTTTTTCTGGAACTCTCTTGCTTCCTCCATGATCCAGCGGATGTTGGCAATTTGATCTCTGATGCCTCTGCCTTTTCTAAAACCTGCTTAAACATCTGGGAGTTCACGGTTCACATATTGCTGAAGCCTGGCTTGGAGAATTTTGAGCATGACTTTACTAGCGTGTGAGGTGAGTGCAATTGTGCGGTAGTTTGAGCATTCTTTGGCATTGCCTTTCTTTGGGATTGGAATGAAGACTGACCTTTTCCAGTCCTGTGGCCACTGCTGAGTTTTCCAAATTTGCTGGCATATTGAGTGCAGCACTTTCACAGCATCATCTTTCATGATTTGAAATAGCTCAATTGGAATTCCATCACCTCCATGCGAGAGACGCCGGCCCTGGCGCAACCAACCTCGCAAAGAGGTGCCGCCGAGAGGAGCTACCCCACGTCTGAGCCCAGGGCCAGCGGCCAAGAGGAGCTATCCCATGTCCAATAGGCGGTGGCTGCGCGGGCGCAGGAGGGCTGAGAGGAGCTACTCCACGTTCAAGGTCAGGAGGGATGGCCTTGAGGAGATACCCCTCATCCAAGGTAAGGTGCAGCGGCTGCGCTTTCTTGGAGCAGCTGTGAAGAGATATCCCACGCCCAAGGTAAGAGAAACCCAAATAAGACAGTAGGTATTGCGAGGGGGCATCAGAGGGCAGACACACTGAAATCATAATCACAGGAAACTAGTCGATCAGATCACATGGACCACACCCGAATGTGGTCCACTGGAGAATGGAATGGCAAACCACTTCAGTATACTTGCCTTGAGAACCCCATGAACAGTATCAAAGGAAACTATAGGCAAGGTTAAAAGACAGCTTTCAGAACGGGAGAAAATAATAGTAAACGAAGCAACTGACAAAGAATTAATCTCAAAATTATACAAGCAACTCCTGCAGCTCAATTCCAGAAAAATAAATGACCCAATCAAAAAATGGGCCAAAGAACTAAACAGACATTTCTCCAAAGAAGACATACCGATGGCTAACAAACACATGAAAAGATGCTCAACATCACTCATAATCAGAGAAATGCAAATCAAAACCACAATGAGATACCGTTTCACACCAGTCAGAATGGCTGCTATCCAAAAGTCTACAAGCAATAAATGCTGGAGAGGGTGTGAAGAAAAGGGAAACCTCTTACACTGTTGGTGGGAATCCAAACTAGTACAGCCACTATGGAGACCAGCGTGGAGATTCCTTAAAAAATTGGAAATAGATCTGCCATATGACCCAGCAATTCCACTGCTGGGCATACACACCGAGGAAACCAGAATTGAGAGACACATGTACCCCAATGTTCATCACAGCACTGTTTATAATAGCCAGGACATGGAAGCTACCTAGATGTCCATCAGCAGACGAATGGATAAGAAAGCTGTGGTACATTTACACAGTGGAGTATTACTCAGCAATTAAAAAGAATACATTTGAATCAGTTCTAATGAGGTGGATGCAACTGGAGCCTATTATACAGAGTGAACTAAGTCAGAAAGTAAAACACCAATACAATAATACATATATATGGAATTTAGAAAGATGGTAATGATAACCCTGTATGTGGGTTATCAAAAGAGACACAGGTGTATTGAACAGTCTTTGGGACTCTGTGGGAGAGGGCAAGGGTGGGATGGTTTGGGAGAATGGCATTGTAACATGTATATTACCACATGTGAAATGAATCGCCAGTCCAGGTTCGATGCATGACACAGGATGCTCAGGGTTGGTGCACTGGGATGACCCAAAGGGATGGGATGGGGAGGGAGGTGGGCAGGGGTTCAGGAAGGGGAACACATGTACACCTGTGGCGGATTCATGTCAGTGTATGGCAAAAACAATACAATATGTACAGTAAAAATAAATAAAATAAAAAGTTAAACAAGCAAATGGCAAAAAGTAGTTCTCTTATATCCTTGCTACAAAAACATAACAGCTATTAACTTTCAGTTTCTTTCCCTTTGTGTGTTTTAACAAAATGTTCTACCATACTTTTAAAACTGATAGGTTCACATATATTAATATATTTGTGTGTCATTAATAACAAAACTCCGTGGAACACTTCATGAAATGATACATGATGAAATTGAAAAACCACTTCGGGGATCATCCAATGCCTTAATTTTACCCCCTTTTGGTTTCCTTACATATAAAACAAGGAAGTTTGAAAACTAGTTTTCTTGGTTCTTTGCTGCCCTGAACCTCTTTATTAAATTTTTTCTACTTCTTTTGGAATTATTACTTTTGCTAATGAACATAATTAAATAATAGCAACTAACATTGAAAGCTTATTTCAGCCTGGATACATGGATTTTTCATATTTAATTCTCCTAAAAAATCTATATTATCTTCCTTTTACAGATAAAAAATTAAGATTTTCTCTGGGTTAAGAAATTGAAATTTTCTTGAGGGAAGGAGAGAATGGGAAATTATTGCTCAATGGTTACAGAGATTGTTTGGAGTGATGAAAAAGTTTTGGAGATAGATACTGGTGATGGCTGAACAACACTGTCAATGTAACTACTATGCTATTGGGTTATACACAAATATGGCTAAAGTGGCAAACTTTATATTTAATTACAAAAAATTTTTTTAAAGACATTTGTTAGGTCAGCCAACAGGATCCTCTTTTGACAGCCTTAATGAGGTACAACTGGCATAACATGCTGTGAATTGAAGCTGTTTATGGAATGATATCGGAGAAGGCAATGGCAAGCCACACCAGTACTCTTGCCTAGAAAATCCCATGGATGGAGAAGCCTGGTGGGCTGCAGTCCGTGGGGTCGCTAAGAGTCGGACACGACTGAGCGACTTCACTTTCACTTTTCCCTTTCACACATTGGAGAAGGAAATAGCAACCCACTCCAGTGTTCTTGCCTGGAGAATCCCAGGGATGGGGTAGCCTGGTGGGCTTCCGTCTATGGGGTCACACAGAGTCGGACACGACTGAAGTGACTTAGCAGCAGCAGCATGGTATGATATATGCATACACTGTGTAATGATTACAATAGTCATGAACACATTCATCACCTCACATACATTTTTTGGTGTGAGATGGTGTTAAACATTCTAGTAACTTTCAAGTATGTTTCCATGTTTTTAACAACTTTCCATGTTGTTAACTATAGCCATCATGCTGTACATTACATCCCTTCAACTTATCTTACAAATGGAAGTTTGTACCATTTGACCAACATCTCCCCACCCCTCAGACTCTGGCAATCACCAGTGAACCATTTCTATGAACCCATATTCTTTAAAATGAATGCTATTTGCACGTTGACAGTGTTTCATAACCCAATGAAATGAGGATGAGTATCTGATACCTGACAGAGGCTCAGATAAAATTATTATAAATTATTGTATCAATCAAGCTTCTGAAAAGTCCACAATTAATTTTAATACATCTAATACTTCAAATTTCCTGGTTTAAAATTTTGATCATTAAAATCCACTGTGGCAGGAAGATGACTTCAGGGATGTAAACCGGTTGTTATTTTGGCTTTATACGACCCTATTTGATGCTTCAGGGGTATTTTTAAATATCCTGTGCTTTTACAGTATTGATAGGTTAAACCACTATCTATATTATAGCTGATTCTACTCAAGTCTCGTAGGCCTGTTTTTGCTCAAGAATCACTTAAGAGTCAGGTAACAGAAAGAGATCCAGTGATTATATAATTTTTAAGCTTGATGGTCTCAGAGGTTGGACTAGACTAGATAAAAGTCACACAGGCCTATAGTTTGTTTTCTTAAAATTAGGTGACGTGAAAATTTCATCTGGCAAGCTCTTCATCTTTCTATAACATTGAGGAATATTAAGATTAGCTGAACCAAAAGAAATACTCTCTGAATGTTCCCACAGTCTCCCAACTGAAAGTCCAAGTTGTTCTAGAAACAGGAAGATTGAACTGTGCTGTCATCAGTGAGTACAAATGAAGGATAAACAGATTTTTCACTTAAAGAACATCTTTATTTAATCTTTAATATACAATATTACCTTTAATTTATAAAAATTACGTATGGAGGACATAACTGGAAATCAGTTCAGGAGTGGCCGGTGGGTACTGATTTAGGAGGTTACACTTGCCCCACTTATTAGTTTAGGGAAAAATTATACCAGTGAATTTGAGACCAGTAAGACTGAAAAATGGCATTTCAACTTCTGAATCCAGTATTAAAACTGGGGATGCTTTATTCAACTTACCCAACAAAAACTAGTTTCTAAATTTTCTAAAAAATAACTTTTCCCAAGAGGTGAGCTTATTTCCATGGATTTTTCTGGTATATAATTTGCAGTAGAAGTCTGTAGCTTTCAAATAGCTGCAACACATTTTTAATTACTTAAAATCTTCTGCATATTAACATGTATGTATGTGGGTGTGTGTGTCTGTGTACTCAAACTTACATTCACACTGATTCACGCTGAGCTGAAGCCATCTGTATTGTATGCTGGGCCTAGAAAGGTAATTCATTTATGGTGTGTGTCCCCCCTGTCATTCTGAGTACAGGCTTCCCCTCTTCTAGGATTTCCAAATATAATGAAATATTTGGTCAACTTCTTTGTGAAAAAAGCTATCCACAGGAAGCTCGGTGCACTGCAATGTACATACATACTAGCAATGCGGTATTGTGTAATTTCATGAGTTCTGCTGGGCTCAAAGTTTAAAGTGGATTAGTTGTTAAACAGTTGAAAGGCTGAGGATGCTTTAATTTAAATATGATGCAGACTGACATTCTGAAATACTATTGACTTGAAAAGGATTGAGCAAGTGGAAGAAGAGGAAGGGAACTCTTGTTTTGGACACACCTTTTTCTCTGCATTCCTCAGATTTAGGCTGTTGCAGAGGTAACAAGGGCAATAGTACCTTTCTGCAGTCTAAAAAAGGAATAGTGGTTGCCACATGGCAACTGAGGCACATAACCCATTTTCTGTAGCTTAAAATTTTTTCAGGAGATTGACTTCTGTAGCACAAAGGTCAGAAATATATTTTCACATTCTTGTCATAGGGCCCTAAGAGTATTCAAGTGGAGGAATTTTTGCAGCTCCAGCCATCCAGAGTCCTGGTCCAAAGGTCAATGAGCAGGAAGAACCTGGAGCAAATATACTAATTTTGATACCACAGAGACCCTTCCTTTTACATGGAGACTCTGGCACTGTGGCATTAAATGACAAGAAAGGATAAGGGCTGACAGCATACCGCACAAACAAACAAAATGCCTCTTTCAAGACAGTTGTACCATACTGAAACCTGAACAGCCTCCAGAGTATAGTTATTTTCAAGACAACAAATATATTTAGGTTACACAAATACATGTAATTGTACATACACGACTTTTTTTTTTGCTTTAAAAATGAATTATGTATTTGAAACACAGATAAAAGATGCATATCAAAGATTATAGGGTCTTACACAAATTAAAATTGGGATCAAGGGTTAACAGCTATGATCCATGGGCCAAATCTAGTCCTCCATGTTCCAGAAAATAAAGTTTTATTGGAAAACAGCCACCGACACCACTTCCTTTACATGTTGTCTATACTTGCTTTGATGGCTCAACTGCAGAAGTGAGTAGTAGAGATAGAGACTGTATGGCTCACAAAGCCTGAAATATTTACTGTCTTGCTCTCTGGAGGAAACCTTGCTGATCCATAGATCACAGAAAACATGCCCTGAATGAGGTGAAGAAACAGAAAATCATCTTCATCAATGTTCTGGAACCAAATACATTAAAATATCTCCAGATCATATTTGGTTACTCAAATATTCTGCTTAGAATCTGTGCAGCCAAAACCAGTTAACAACGGTGTTCATTAATTAACAGAGACAATACTAAAAATCTTTCTGTGTATCATTGTATTTATGTATATATCTACATAAAAAGTGGATTAAGATATGAGCTAGTCAATCTGAATGTAAGGAAACCTAAAGAAAAATAGAACTCAAAATACCATTACTAGGAACTGTTATTAGGAACTTAGAAATATTTCAGTATATTCTTCTTTTATATTTAACAGCATGAGACCATTACTAGGAACCACAGCAGAGCATAAACAATTTACAACTAACTGCAAATTTTACCCATTTAATTATGTGACAAAATTTTTTGAATATAAAATAACCAACATTTCTATAAAACATTAACTTTTAATTATGTAATTAAAGTGATAATAGCAAAATAAGAATGTTTTTATTTCTAAAGTAGATATTTTAGTCAAAGTTGCATCAGAAATCAAGTATTTCTTTTGACATTTTTCAAGAGACCTTAGTTATTAACTACAATTATAGCTGTTAGTATTATATAGTAGCACATTGTTTAAAATATATTATAAACCATTTCTTTTCTTTAATTTAAAGGAAATATAAAATTAAGGATTTTGTAACATGAATCATACTGAAAAACACTTAAAACGGTATGAACAACTCTTATACAGAAAATGCCACTGGAATCACAAAGTGTTCTAACACTTGAAAGTGCCGAGCACAAGGCTTGGCACACATTAGGTATGCTGTGCTTGTTCACTCACTCACTCACTCACTCGTTCATTCATAAGGAATCCACGCCTAAGGAGAAACTCCAAGAGCAAGCACAACAAATTTTACCAACAAATTTGAAGTTCTGATAAAGACTTTGGCAATGGAGAATGGCAGAGGAGACGTTACGGATCAAAATTTCAAACTGCTTGGTTAAAATCTACCAACTGAAGCCCTGGGTTGTCCTAGAGAACATCAGAGAATCAGGGTCAACATTCCACAACAGGAATATATTCCTTCAATACCCAGATTTTGCTTTTACACATAAACACCTGCTCAAAGACAGGAATAAGTTGGTGTCAGACAAAAGACAGCACATCTCTGCAACCCACCAGAAAGTAAGAATCCTGTGACTGTGAACCTATTTTTCTGCACTGAGACTTCTTTTTGGTCGGGACCACATTCTCTTGGTTTTAACAACTTAATACTGGTTTGAACCAAAAACGTGATTCTAAAATTCTAAAAGAAAGAAAAATAAATATAGAAGGTAGAGGGGTGTTCAACATCTATTTTTTTCTGTTGTATACCAAATGATCTATCTACTCTGCACATTTGCGCCAAAGGCACAAAGTAATGTGTCTGCTTTTGAGGAGGCACCTGGAAAGGAGCATTTCTAGGCTCTTTGCAGAAGGTCTTAAAAATGTAAGGAATGTTTAACCTGAGTCATAAGGTCTACAAAATGCAAAGGACTGTAAAGTTCAGAAAAAAGTAAAGAACACTCTGAGAAACTAGCAGAATATGGGAATAATATAGGATAAGGATTGAGCTTGGAGAAAAGAAATTTTTAAATCCTTACAAAAATAAAACATGACACTGGCAACTCGTAGCTGACTTAAATGTAATTGCCTTTGGTATTCAGAGAAGAAAAAAAAGAAGGAAGCATTGTCATAAGCTCTCGTCTTCTCACTGTCACAAGGAAGACAGGGAGATGATGAAGACTCTTCCTTTGTCCCTCTTGAGAGTGTCTGCTTGTGCCAGAACTAGCCATGCTCACACACCTCTCTGTATTCTCTCGAGCTCCAGAAATACAAACAGAGCACTTGGTGTGGGGGTTTTGTCTTCTCATTCCTTGAGAAGTTCCTGGGGATCCAAGAAGGTTCCTTTACTCTGCATTCTTCTAAACAAAGTGAGGAAGTGTTCACTGCCATCTACAAAAGCTCTTCTGGGTCTTTTGCCAAGTCAAGGTTTTCATTTTTTTTAAGTGACTTGTAAGCGGGCTTGTTCTATTTTTAGGAGCAAAGCTAATGTTTTTGAGAACCAAAAACTTTTCCTTTCTCTTCTAAAGTTAGTCATCTACTCTTTTCATTTAAAATTTTTAGTTTTTCAACTAGTAAAAGATATTACAATTTCAAAGTATGTACTAAAATTTAAGTCTCCTAAAGATTTAAATAATGCAACTGACTCTACATCCTTACTTTCCATGTATACTGAAAATCTTGAGGTGGTTATCATTTATGGATCATCTTCTGAACTATGTGAACTGTTTGACTATTTGTGGTATAAGATGAACACCCTTAAAATATTTAATCATATTAATTTACTAAATCTTTTTCCAATGTAAATCTACCACATGCTAATAAAACAATAAAAAAAAACTATCAAAATAAGACAATAAACCTTCAGAACTCTAAAGTGGGCTTCCTACTCATTGTTTTATGAAATCTTCAAATTCATAGTAAATATTAGACTAATAATACTACTCCCAACTATTACTGCCAATGGAAGCTGTTTGTATTAAGTGTAAGGAAGAAAAAGCATCTTGTACTGTGACATAAATTTAAGGGGCAGAAAATGTATAAGCCTTATTTATCTTTTAGTTCCTGATAAAATTTAAGTAATTCCTGCACAAATATAAAGAAATATTGCAAAATCGATTGATGGTAAGAGAAAGCCCCTTAGATATATTTCAAATTTAGTGTAATATAATTAAATTATACCACATTTTAATTACTAAATATTATTTTGAAACTACTCTGATTAATTCTTTGGATTTATATAAATATCCTTGGAGAAAAAAAGTTGAATTTATTTTTTACATAAAATGTTTATGAAAAGCTCACTCATCTGATGGGATAATAAAGGATCCCCTGTCCCAAAAACAGTTAAGGAAGTTCCACTACATTTTGTTTTTGATTTAATAAATTGTGAAAGTAATCTGGTTCATCAAGGTAAATTCTGAGCTGCATAATAGTGCGGTGAATTTTGCCAAGCCACACAAAGAGCTGAAAATTGAGGGAGTCTACTAAGGTCAAAGTGAATGAAATTTACTTGGTAGATTTGCTGGTTTGAAAAAATAATCTCCTACCGACAAAACCAAGGCTTTCTCTTAGAACAGGTTTCAAGGCAACAAACTGCAGCATTTTCCCCACTTTTTGTCATGCTACCAACACGAGACTGAACAACATGCACACAATTCCAAACCCAGGCTCTTAAGCAGTGGTGATGATAAATAGTAGCTTCAATGATTCCATATGGAGACAAAGACTTGAAGAGTATTCTTTGTGAACCATGTCCCCAGAGAAATCAAATTTAACCAAGAAATTTCAACAGACTAGATTCTGATTTGAAATGGCTGCCAGTCTGCATCTAATGGGAACTTGAAAATTCAGAGAGGGATAGGTATTCTGTTTCTTTTTCAAGTCTTCCTGCGGCCTATGCAGTTATATCTTTTGCTCGTTTATTTTAATCCATTCCATTATTAAAAATGGAGGGGAAAAGAGGACAAACAATGTGTAAATATTGTGACTTGAGAGCTGCTCCACTTTGGGAGGAAATAAATGTGTAATTGGTTCCAAAGGCCATCTCCAACTCCTGCAAGGTGCTCCACATTCTTGGCTTATTCTTAGGAAGTATAGCCTCCAGATTCCAGAACTCTAGAAACAACAGCAACAGGCATAATTTTTCAAGTGACCATCTCATTAAGAATCAAAGCACATCAGGTCTCTGTCCTACATACACCAGAATATGTTTTGGTCAGGTATAAAATGGAATCATTTCAAAGCTGAAATATCTACAAGTTGAAAAGTCTTGCAGGGAATAGTCATGTTTCACCCTGCCATGTTGACTTAAGAGGTCCAGGTTTTCAAAAGGCCCCTCTCCAGACTAATTTCTGTAGTGGTCCATGTAAACAAAACACAGGTGAGAATGGTCTTTCTGGAGCTGCATTCATCGAACAGCAGGATTTCTTGAAAGTGTGGTGTTGGCTAAATGCAACACGGGCAGAGGGTGAGCCTCTGTATTAAACACCCAGTGGTCTAAAGGTAAAAGGTCATCACCGGAGAACAGCAGATACAAATACCTGAAAATTTAAAGAAAAAAAAAAAAAAAAAAGAGTTTCAGCTAGAATTCAACAAGATTAGGTGATCTCAGTTATAATGGGAGAGTACACCAGTAACCTATTTTGAGCAACTTTGATGAAAAACACACGAGAAAATAAACCTCAGTCATTCAAATGATTAACAACACAAAGCAATGTATTCCAGAAAAGTGCATAATAAAATCCAGTAAGATGAACAACCAGACCTCTGAAAGAAGGCAGTTAAAAAGCAAATTCAACATACCTATCTGAAGCAGATAAAACAATAATGCTGTAAAATGGCATAAAACAAACCAATCCATGGTTTTTGAGACATTCTTTTAAAATTCAGATATAATATCAATCATATGTTTTGGCAAGTTACAGAGATCACAGTATAACTACAAATTAATGTGTGTGTGTGTGTGTTAGTCGTTCAGTCTTGTCCGATTCTTTGGGACCTCATGGACTGCAGCCTGACAGACTCCTTTGTCCATGGGATTTCCTAGGCAAGGATATTGGAGTGGGTTGCCACTCCCTTCTCCAAGGAATCTTCCCAACATAGGGATCAAACCTGGATCTTCTGCATTGCAAGCATCACAGCAATGACTTTATATACTGCTAATACATTAGTTTTTATAGTTCTTGGAGCAGATCCTGCAAACTGTTCAAAAAAAGTTCTAGAAACATTATGGATTTACAGGAGGGTTAATCATTTATTAGTCTCTCTTAATAGGTAATAGCATTGTTTATATGAAGACATATATATTTACACCGCTCCATGAACACTGCAGGGCACAGGGGTAACTTAGAAATTTAAAACAGTTTACACAATGATTCTTACCATTATAGGTAAAAATATCATATGTATATCACATTACATATTATAATTGGGCAAATTCCAATATGGATTCTACTAGGGGGTTATCAAAGTGAGCATAAAACAACTATACAGAGTTGGCAATCTGGGTTATAACTCTTGATCTTAGCAGTAAGTAGCTGGGCTTTACTTAAGGCTTTGGTGAAGAATTCCTTTACAGTATTTTAGCTAAACTTTATTTATTTTAAAAATAGGCACACTAACATCTTTTCATTTTACTGTTACAGTTCTTGATGACAGAGTAAAACCATATAGCACTGAGGTAAATGGAAGCTGCTTATCAACTATAACTGGTAAAGCTGGAATGGAGAGTAACAGGGCCTCTACTTTCACTCTTTGATCCCAGACCTTGAGATCTGCTTGACTGACTTACTCACCAGGTAACAAGCAGAGAAGCTGGAACTGAAAAAGGCTTGGATGGACACAGCAAGAGACTCTGCTGGGTCTGCTTACTGGGTGGAGATGTGAAGCACAAGCTCTCTGTGTTCTGGGCACAAAAATGTCTAGGAGAGCTATGTTCTGTGCAGTTCCATGTCTTTTGGCTAAATGTGGGCTAATGTAGCAGGCTCACTCTAATTGTAACACTTCTTGGGAAAGGAGTAGGTGAAGGAATAGAGAGAAAATGCAGTTTCCTGTAAAATGATTTCTTTACATTGGCAAGTGCTATAGAAGTACCTTATGTAGATAACAGAAAGTGGTATTTTATTTTTAAACAATCATGAAACAATCTTAATAAAACTGTAGTGGGTTGAGTAGCCCCCATATTCCCCAACTCATGTCTGTCTGGTGCGTCAGAATGTCACTTCATTTGGAAATAGGGTATCTGGTATATAATTAGTCAAGGATCTGAAGAGGAAACCATCCTTGATTTAGGGTGGGCCCTAAAACCAATGGCTTCTGTCTTTACAAGAGAAAGGAGAGCAAGTGATCTGGACCCAGAGACATGAAAATCATGTGAAGGCAGAGGCAAAGACTCAAGTTAAGTTCCCACCATCCAAGGGACGTCCACCTTCAGAGGAAAATTATTTCAGACTTCTGGCCTGCAGAACTGTGAGAGAATAAATTTCTGTAATGCCACCAAGTTTGTGGTGATTTGTTACTGCAGCTCTAGGAAATTAATACAACTTTCATGCCAAGCCTCCGGAGGATTCCTCTGGCCCTTAAGCAGGGGTTTGGATGAACTACTTGGAGAGTCAAATAGGCCCTAGACAGCAGGAGCTAGACTATAGGTATATATTTAAAATTTTATAGCAAAATAAATGTTTGAAATTCAAGTAAAATAGCTAAACAACTCATGTGAAGGCCATGGTACATTATTACTGACAGAGATTTTTAACTTGGATTTTAAATACAGAACAACCGGAGAAGTGTGATCTTTGCTATAAAAGTTGAGAAAAGTCTAATTCAAATTAGCTATCAGACTTCTAGATACTTTCTCCTCTAATAAGGATTTTTTATGACTACAGTTCAAAGTTGGAGATAACAGATGACAAACGGCATTGCCGAAGGCCTGTAAATATATAAAAAGGTGCTATTAAGTACCTCGGTTTTACTGGATGTCTTGCTTGCTTTTTAGAACTATTCTAAAATGCTGTTCACATATGTCTCTTTTATCTTTCTTTTATCTATAAAGACAAGACATTCAGAGGAGGTGATGGTACCAGAAGTAATCTCAAATAAGAGTTGGTAGCATTCACCAAATAGGAAAGTTTTACAGTCAAACAGGAAAGAACAATCAACCAAATCTGAGAAGAAACATTTAAGTGTCTATGGAGAAATGCTAAGGCTAAAAAAGAACCAACTACCATGCTAATGTGTTCTTTACTTAATTCTTTATGTTTATCAAACAAGCCTTGCTGACTTGTTTCTTCTTTTCCACAACTACCAGAGGCAGTGTTCAGGGTATTATGGATAGATGCTACAACCCTAAAGGCTTGCATTAGGGACTACAACTAACTCACAAGAAAACCTCAGACTTTTTGAAAAATAATTCATTTAAATCTTCCATTTCATTTATACTTCTAATGTTTAAATAATGTCTTAGGATGGATAAATTGAAGACATGCAGTGGAAATTGTATTCTAAAAGATGATACATTAAAATATACAATTATTAACCTCTCCAAAAGATCTGTCCCTCTCTGCCTTTCTTAAATCTTAAAGTTGTTTCCTGGTGGGAAAGGGTGGGGAAGAAAAAAACATTGAAACAAACATGGCAGTATTGTGGATTCAAATCCATTTTTTGAAAGATAAACTGGAAGCAGAACATTTGTGATCTTGAGACACAAAGGGGCTAGGAAAAATTCATCCTCCTCTCCTTTAGGGGTCAAATAATTTAGGGTGACTTTCCTATAGGTCAGAGAACACTGAAACTACAAAAACAGTTGGGATTATTTTGTATAACAAAAAGCCCAGAGGTAGGTGGTAATCTTGGTTAAAGATTAATGAAAAAATATTGATTTTTTTCCTGGTGCCAAAAGGCCTTATCCCTTTTTCCCTTTTCTTAGGTCACTGCCTTGAGAAGACTTCTAACTGTCCCTTTGATACATATGTTAATCTTTTTTTAAAACTTCATAAACCTCTCACCAGTGTTATAATCCAGGAATGTTTTTCTTAAAAGGCCTGGGAGCCATACCTCTGAAATATAAACAACAAGGAAGATGGCACCCCAATCTGTCACTGTGAGGTTAGCTTAGGTGACTTCCTCCAAGCTCTAATTAACCCCTTGTGATAAATACAGAAGTATTATTTTTCCTTTGCATAGAGAATTAACACACATGGCCTCCCCAATTACCTTATGAATTCAGAATGAACTATGTATAGCAAATGGTGTTGTCAAGAAACTACCCTTTTCTCATTACACTGCCTTTGTACCTTTGTCAAAAATATGTCTTCCCACCACTTCCTAGATCCTGTTTCAAATATTTGTCCATCAATTATTATTGTCTATTACACCAATACCACACTGTTCTGATTACGATAGTTTTATAGTTAAGTCTTGAAATCAGGCAGTATTAGGCTTTCAACTTTGCTTTTTTTGAAATCTCTTTTGGTTATTCTAAGTTCTTTGTATTTCCACATGAAATTTAGAAACAGCTTATCAATTTCTACCCAAAAGAACCTCCAGGAATTTTGATTGGGATTATGTAACTACAGAATAATTGAGGGAGAGTTGACAATACGGAATTCTCAGAAACATAAAGTGAATCTCTCCATTTATTTAGATTTTAATTTCTCTCAGCAATGATTTTTAGTTTTCAGTGTACAGGTCTTTAATGTGTTTTGGCAAGACTTATCCCTAAAATTTCGTATCATTTCATATGCTATTATAAGGGGCAATTTGTTCAGTTTCAATTTCTTGACTGCTCACTGCTAGTATATATAATCAATTTTAATATATTAATCTTCTGTCCATAACCCTGCTAAATTAACTTACTAGTTTTAGCAACTTTTTGAGAAACTCCATAGGATTTTCAAAGATGACAATCGTCCTCTACAAAAAAAAAAGAGCCTTTTCTTTTGTCTGGCTGCAGATAGAACCTCCATTACAAGGCTAAATAGAAGTGAAGAGAACAGACATCCTTGTCTTGTTCCTAATCTTAGGAGGATCTTAGTTCTTCAGTATGATGCCAACTATAAATTCTTCATACATGCCATTTATCAAGTTAAGAAAGTTACTTTCTATTTTTTGTTTGCTAAGAATTTTATCAGGAATGGATCCTGGATTTTGTCAAGTGATTTTTCTATTGAGGTAAGCATATAGTTTTTGTTTTACAGTTCACTGACTGATTTTCAAATGTTAAATCAAGCCTCCGTACTTGGAATAAACCCGCTTGGGTCACGATGTATTAACTATTTAATATGTTGTTAGACTTGATTTGCTAAAATCTTGTTTAGCTATTTTATAGTTAACTAAGTTCATGAGGGATATTAGTCGTGCTTGCAAAGAGGACTCTGTCATTGTTATATTTGCTCCTTTTTCCCTAACTTGTCTTTTCCCTCTGGCTGCTTTTAACATTTTTTTCTTTATCACTATTTTTGAGCAATGTGATTACAATGTGCCTTGGGTAAAGCATTTTTTATGTTCCTTTTCCTTGAAGTTTAGTCTGTGAGTATAGTATGTCAGCAAGTTTGAAAAGATCGGGATCAGTTTTTCATCCATACTGCTGTTCTCTTCTCCAGAGACTCCACTTTCACATATTCTAAACCATGTGCAGTTGTTACACAGCTCACAATGCTCTTTTCATTTTTCTAAGATTCTTTCTTTTGTTATTGTTCTTGTTTCATTTTGATTTCTATTCCTATGTTTTCAAGTTCACTAACCTTTTTTTCCTGCAATGTCTAATGTGCTATTAATCCTATTTGGTAGATTTCTTTTCCAATCCAGACATTGTAGTTTTCATTTCTGGAAGTTTGATTTGGGTTTTAACATCTTCCACATCTATACTTAATGTTTTGAATACACAGAATACAGTTATAATAACTGTTTTGATATTATCTGCTAATTCTAACATGTCTATGAGCTCTAATTGATAACCTGTGTGTTTGTTCCTGGATAGTTTTCCATTACTATAAATCTTAAGTTTTGTTCAGGAATATCATTAAGTTACTTGGAAACAGTTTGATCCTTTCAGGTCTTATTTTTATGATTTGTTATGCAGATCCAAAGCTGTAGATTATTCCCCTCTACTGAGGCACAAGCTGGATTTAGAGAAGGCAGAGGAACAGAGATTAAATTGCCAACATACACAGGATCATAGAAAAAGAAAGGGAATTCCAAAAAAAAAGCTACTTCTGCTTCACTATGCTAAAGCCTTTGATTGGATGGATCACAACAAATTGCAGAATATTCTTAATGAGATGAGAATACCAGACCATATTACCAGCCTCCTGAGAAACCTGTATGCAGAACAAAAAGCAACACTTAGAACTGGACATGGAACAACAGACTGGTTCAAAATAAGAAAAGGGAGTACGTCGAGGTTGTATATTGTCACCCTGCTTATTTAACTTATATGCAGATTACATCATGAGGAACGCTGGGCTGGAAGAAGCATAAGCTGGAATCAAGATTGCCAGGAGAAATATCAAGAACCTCAGATATGCAGATGACACCACCCTTATGGCAGAAAGTGAAGAGGAACTAAAAAGCCTCTTGATGGAAGTGAAAGAGGAGAATGAAAAGGTTGGCTTAAAGCTCAACATTCAGAAAACAAAGATCATGGCATCTGGTCCCATCACGTCATGGGAAATAGATGGGGAAACAGTGGAAACAGTGTTAGACTTTATTTTTTTGGGCTCCAAAATTACTGTAGATGCTGACTGCAGCCATGAAATTAAAAGATGCTTACTCCTTGGAAGGAAAGTTATGACCAATCTAGATAGCATATTAAAAAGCAGAGACATTACTTTGCCAACCAAGGTCCATCTAGTCAAGGCTATGGTTTTTCCCGTGGTCATGTATGGATGTGAGAGTTGGACTGTGAAGAAAGCTGATCGCCAAAGAATTGATGCTTTTGAACTGTGGTGTTGGAGAAGACTCTTGAGAGTCCCTTGGACTGCAAGGAGATCCAACCAGTCCATTCTAAAGGAGATCAATCCTGGGTGTTCATTGGAAGGACCGATGCTAAAGCTGAAACTCCAATACTTTGGCCACCTCATGCAACAAGTTGACTCACTGGAAAAGACTCTGATGCTGGGAAAGGTTGGGGGCGGGAGGAGAAGGGGACGACAGAGAATGAGATGGCTGGATGGCATCACCGACTCTGTGGACATGAGTTTGAGTGAACTCCGGGAGTTGGTGATGGACAGGGAGGCCTGGCGTGCTGTGATTCATGGGGTCGTGGAGAGTCGGATACGACTGAGCGACTGAACTGAACTGAACTGATGCATTCACTTAGCATCATTTAAATCTTGTGTCACGACCACTCCAGCTCACACCAAAGTTCCTTTCTCTGAATTTCCGAAACATTTATATTCTCTTGAGCACTATACGCGCACACGGACACACACATATTTTATACTTTTACTGAGTTTGCCCATGACCAGAAGATTTCTTAACCAGATTGTAAGCTCATGAGTATAGTGTATGTTTCATATATTTAATTCTCAAATAGCACAATTCTGAGAGGTGAGCAGCTATTTAATAAATACTTTTTGACTTGACTCAGTTTATAAATCAGCTTTCAAGGGTTACGCGAGCAGAGAATAGCAGAAAACAAGAGATTTAAAGCTACTTTTATCATCTAGCTGGAAAAATAGTTCTCTTATGTTAGAAAGCTAACTTTAAGATACAGTTACAGATAAGTTTATAAAAGATAAATGGAAGAGAATAGTGGCTTTGTTTTTTTCAATCTTCCCTCTTGAACTATTTTTCCTGTGTAAGAATCCTCACCCCAATAATCTATCTCATTGATTCTTCCTTTCTCACAAATAAAATACTAAGACAATTCTGATAACAAACTTGAATACTACTCTTGATGCTTTGTTGACAAAAGCACTATAAAAACTGTCTTTGAACCTACTTCAAAGACACTTTTAATAGTCTGAAAGCTGGCTAACTATACATTCATTTATGCATATGGTGAATAACTTTACAGGCAAAGGAAGCTATAAAAAGAATTAACTGAAACTACTACAGGAAATGACAACAGTATCAGCAACAATATGTGGCTTCTGGATAACAATTTACTATCTTTTCCCTACCCCCTCCACCTCAATATTATAAAACTTTCAAACCTGCAGAAATTTGGGAAGAATTTTACAGTGAAAACCATATACATTCCCTTTCTAGATATTATAATTAACATTCTGTAATCTCCTTATCACAAATCTATTACTCTATTCATGTATTACTAAAATAGTCCCCTAGAAAAAGCATTTAATTACTCAACTAAGTATCAAGAAAAACATACTCAGTAAAAATGCTTGCAGGACTTCCTGATGGTACAGTGGATAGGAATCTGTCTGCCAATGCAGGGGGTATGGGTTCGACTCCTGGTCTGGGAAGATTCCACATGTCATGGAGCAACTAACGCTCATCATAACTACTGAGCCCCTGCACCAGAACTCCTGGAGCCTGTGTGATCTAGGGCCTAAGAGTCACAAATACTGAGCCTGCGTGCTGCAACTACTGAAGCTGGAACGTGGCTAGAGCCCACATGACCTAACTACTGAAGCCCGTGTACCTAGAGCCTATGCTCTGCAACAAGAGAAGCCACTGCAATGAGAAGCCTGTGCACCACAACTAGACAAAGCCCACATGGAGCAACAAAGACCAAACACAACCAAAAGTAAGTTAATTAATTTAATTTTTAAAAAAAAATTGCTTGCCAAGGGAGAAACAGAAGTCTCGCTAGAGCTTTTTTTTTTAAACCAAAACAAACTTAGAAGAAACTTCAGTCAACAATATTTACTGGAGTTTTGAGAAGATTGTTGCCAAAAGTTTTCTCTCTCTGTCATCCCTGTTTTAAGAAGCACCAAGATTAAAACAGTTAGAATTTTACTTAATAGCAAATTATTTGGTAGTAGCAAAATAGATGACATTAGTTAGTTTTAAGGGAAGAATTAAAACATTTCTAGATAGAGAAAACTAAGATTAAGGCACTTACATGTAGTCAAACATAATTCCTTTTTTTCTAGATTCCTTTCAAAAGTATATGATTAATGGACCACCAGTAAGTGAATGAATAAATAAAATGTGGTTAGCCAGCCATATAACAGAATACTTATCGAGAGAAAGGCATATACTGATACACGCAATACCATCAACTGATCAAAAAAAATATGCTAAAAAGAATGTCAAACAAAAATAAGTGCATAATGCATGATTGCAATTATATGAAATTCCAGAATAAGCAACCTACAGTGACACAAAATAGCTATGTGTTCAGGGACTCACTGGAAGATGAGGATAGAAATGTTCCATATTACCTGTGGTTGTAGTTACTCAGGCTTATATACTTGCAAAAACACAATGAACTGCACACTTAGAATACTTTAATAAAGCCAATTTTTAAAGTTAAGAAAAAAGATTGATGGAAAAGAAAAATAATCTTATGTGTTATTGCTACGTAAGTACAATTTGAGTTGTAGCTCCCTCTACTGCAAGAAAAGAAAACTGGCAAGGACATTTCAAAATACAGTTTGGAAACTGAAAAAATACTCATATTAAACAGTGAAGTGAAATCTATTCTGTGTGTGTGTTTTTTAGTGCCTAATATTTAGATTTCACTGACGTTGTGGTGAAATCTGCATGCTAAGTCACTTCAGTCATGTTCGACCCTTTGCGACCCTATGGACTGTAGCCTGTCACGCTTCTCTGTTCATGGGATTCTCCAGGCAGGGATACTGGAGTGGGTTGTTATTTCCCTCTCCAGGGAATCTTCCCAACCCAGGGATCAAACCTGCATCTCTTATGTCTCCTGCACTGACAAGCGGGTTATTTACCACTAGCACCACCTGGGAAGCCCAGGGAAGCCCAAGTCCTAAGAGGGATTAAAAAATGTGAAGACCATTCAGTATACCACTGTGGTCCTTCAGTATACCACTTCAGGGGACAGGACTACATAAATATAACACTTGAGCAATGATTTGCCCACCTGACCTCATGGTATACTAGCCATTCCTTGTCAGGATAGGTAATTCCTTGATCCCTAATTGCTTCCATTAAGTGGTTTCCTGAGTCACAGATGTCAGTGGTTCCCAAAGTGTGATCCTCCAGACAGCAGCATCAGCGTCACCTGGTAACTTGTTACAAATGCAGATTCTCAGACTCCATTCTAACCTGCTAATCAGCAACTCTGGTGAGGGAGTCCAGGATCTGTGTTTTAAGAATCTTTCCAAGTGACTCTGATGCATGCTCAAGTTTAAGAACCACTGCCCTAGGTTTACCAATTTTTGTAACTTCTAACACCACTTAGTTTGTACTGTTCTTGCTTTTCTCCTTCATGTTGGCATCTGAATCTGTGACTTTCTACTGAAAACAGATCAATGTTCTTGATTCCCTTACTTTTTACATCTTGCTGCCTTCTTCTTGCTTTATCAGTTTCTTGATTCATTATTAGCTATATTCTAGCACTAACTGAATTCACGCCCTGAGCCTCAAGCAGGAAATAAAATAGGTCTATTATTGTTTTCTTCCCATTCCCATTTTAGCAAGATCTTATAAAATTGCTGTTTTTCCGCTCTTGCTCTCTTGGAATCAGATGATTCCAATCCTTTATCCCACAAATATTTAATACTGAAACAAGTATATGTGACGTCACCATTGATGCTGGGGATACAACAATAACTAAAATACACAAAAACACTGTCCCTGTCGGTTCATATTCTAAGGCATATATTCTTATATCCCTAGGGAAATTACATACTATGCTAGAATATAGATGTTATAGTGAAAATTAAAGTAAGAGAAAATGAGAGAATAAGGGGACAATTTGAAATTTTACATAGGAAATCAGGAATGCTTTAAAAAATACAGTTAGGAATGATAAAGTGATACAATTAAAAACTTAAGATTTGAAACTATAAGACGCCTAGAAGAAAACAGAAACAGCTTCTGGACAGGGGTCTTAGCAATGATTTTTTTTGGATATGACACAAAAAGCACAGCAAGAAAGGCAAAAATAAGTCTAACTATATCAAACTAAAAAGCTCCTGCAGTGTAAAAGACTCCAAAAAATGAAAAGGCAACCTACAGAATGGGAAAAGATAACTGCAAGTCATGCATCTGGCAGGATTTAACATCCAAAATAAATACAGAATACACCTCAATAGCTAAAAACTAAATAACCCAATTAAAAACGGGCAGAGGAACTGAATAGACATTTTCCCCAAAATACACAGAAATGGCTAATAGCTATATATGCAAAGATGCTCGACATTATTAACCATTAGGAAAATGCAAATCAAAACCACAATGAGATATCACCTGACACCTGTTTCAATGACTTACCAAAAAGGCAAGAAATAACAAGTGCTGATGAAGATGGGGAGAAAAAGAAACCCTTGCGAACTGTTGGTGGGAATGTAGTACAAGTCTTGCACATAATGTTCCACACAAAGAATACTTAAATGATGATGACGATGACATAAGAACATCTCATCCCATACAGCTCTTGCTGTATGGTTATTGGATTTTCACACAGAGACAAGCACATGCACAACAGCTAAGTTTGGTAACTTTACAGCATGATGATCTAGTCATTAAGTGGAAGTGGATCATCATAAAGGTCTCCATCCTCATCATCGTCATGTTGAGTAGGCTAAGGATGAAGAGGAAGAGGAGAGGTTGGTCTTGATGTCTCAGAGGTGGAAAGGGAGGCAGGTACTCAGTGTAGCTTTATGGAAATACAGCATAAATTCTGACTTTTTTGCTTTTGCATTTCTCTAAAAATGTTTCTATGTGGTACCAATTACTCATATCATAGACGGTCCATGTCATAAAAGAATTCAAAAGCTGTCTTAAATAATCAGAACCCTCCTACCAGGTAGTCTACGGTCAGTTTGTTTCCTGGAACTGCTTCCTCCACATCATCTGCCACTGGTTTGGAAGGGCTCATCTTCTGTTAATTCTTCTGGTGTGGTGTCTAATAGCTCTTGAATTTCTGCAAGATCCATATCTTGAAACCCTCCACCTCCTTCTTTCCCCCCGCCCCATATCCACAATTTCTCTTATGATTTCCTTGATTGGCTCTGTTGTAGATCCTGTGAAGTCATGCATAACATCTGGACAGTTTTCTCCAGCAAGGATTTACTGTCTTGGGTTTGATGGCTTTCATGGCTTTTTCTTTAACAATGACGGCATCTTCAAGGCTGTAATCCTTCCATTCATCATGTCTCTATTGGGGTTCTTGTCCACAGTATTAATAAGTCTTTTATGTAAGTAGCCTGTGTAATGAGCCTAAAACATCTGTATGACCCCCTGATCTAGAGGCTGACTTAGAGATGTTGTGTTTGGAGGCAAGCAGACCACTTTGATGCCTTTGGTGGTGAACTCTGGAGTTCTAGGTGGCCAGGGTCATTGACCAATAATGAAAGAATTCTAAAAAGCAGTCTCCTACTGGCAAGGTACTTTCTGACATCAGGGACAAAGCAAGGATGCAACAAATTCAGAAAAGGGTTCTCCTCCAGGTCTTTTTATGGTGCAACCAAAAGATGGTGCTTTCTTTTTTCTTCAAGGCTCAAGGGTTATTAGCAGCTTTGTACATAAAGGCAGTTCTGATCAACCCAACTGCATTTGCTCAAAACAGCAGAGTTAGCAGTTAACGGTAGAGCTATCTCTTCCTGCCTTAAATCCTGGTGCTTACTTCCCTTCTTTACTAATAAGTGACCTCTGTGGCATTTCTTCCCCCTAGAATAGGGCTCTATTTTCTGCATTAAAAACCTGTTTAGCCACATATTCTTTCTCCTCAACGATTTTCTCAGTGGTGTCTGGGAACTCATCTGCTGCCTCTTGGTCGGCAGAAGCTGCTTCTCTTGTTGTGTTATCTTGACATTTTTTAAAGCCAAATTTCTTTCTAAAATTTAGCAAACCACTTTATTGCCATTAAATCCTCCAGTTTCAGATCCTTCACCTTCCTTTTGCTTTGTCTTAAAATGATTTCTTTTTCTCAAATTTTACTAGTGTAAGGAATGCCTTTCTTATAGCAATCCTGCACCCACATTAAAAAGCTGCATTTTCAAGGCAAGATAAAAAGTATTTTGCAAAAAGTGCAAGGTTTTTGTGTCTGCTGATCTAGCTGCAGCGATGAATCCATGGGTTTCTTCTTCTTTCTCACAATCATCCTTACAGGGATTCAACATTCAGAAAACAAAGATCATGGCATCTGGTCCCATCACTTGATGGGAAATAGATGGAAAAACAGTGGAAACAGTGTCAGACTTTATTTTTTTGGGCTCCAAAATCACTGCAGATGCTGATTGCAGCCATGAAATGAAAAGACGCTTACTCCTTGGAAGGAAAGTTATGACCAACCTTGATAATATATTAAAAAACAGAGACATTACTTTGCCAACCAAGGTCCGTCTAGTCAAGGCTATGGTTTTTCCCGTGGTCATGTATGGATGTGAGAGTTGGACTGTGAAGAAGGCTGATCGCCGAAGAATTGATGCTTTTGAACTGTGGTGCTGGAGTACACTCTTGAGAGTCCCTTGTACCACAAGGAGATCCAACCAGTCCATTCTAAGGGAGATCGATCCTGGGTGTTCATTGGAGGGACTGATGCTGAAGCTGAAACTGCAATACTTTGGCCACCTCATGCGAAGAGTTGACTCACTGGAAAAGACTCTGATGCTGGGAAAGGTTGGGGGTGGGAGAAGGGGACGACAGAGAATGAGATGGCTGGATGGCATCACCGACTCTGTGGACATGAGTTTGAGTGAGCTCCGGGAGTTGGTGATGGATAGGGAGGCCTGGCGTGCTGTGATTCATGGGGTCGCGGAGAGTCGGACACGACTGAGCGACTGAACTGAACTGAACTGAACTGAGAAACCCTAGCTGCAGACCTCAATCTATAGTAAATATCAAGCAATTCAATTTTCTCTTGCGATGTCAATGACTTTACTTCTCAGGAGCATGTTCAGCATCACTAGTGGCACTGTACGGGTACCATGGTGTTATTTACAGTAGTACTGCACCAAACATGATGAAAAATATTTAAAAACTACAAGAGACCACTTTTTCCTTGATAACACAATTTACTAGAGAGACGAACTGCTCCTATGGAGATGATTAGCATCATTCTTCATTTTAAGCATATACTCAAATCACTGGACTGAAAATATAGTGCCATGTATAGTCTGTGTTAGTGTGAGTTTTGAGAAATTTTAATTTTAATAATAGATCTGTATATATTTCACGGTAGTCTATGATAAAACAGACTAGTATGTACTTATACTTTATGAATTCATGACGTACCTGATTTTTTTCCTTAATTTTTTCAATACTCCTAGGTCACATGGTTCATTTGCATGTTTTTTCAAATTGCCACAAAACTCCAAAAAACCTTCTAATATATTTATTAAAAATAATCTATATATAAGTGGATCTGCACAGCTGAACCTAAGTTATTCTAGGGTCAACTATAATTATCTTTGGGAAGTGAAAGCAGATGTGGCATACAGAAAAACTTTTTTCATTTTTTCTGTTCCATACTACTTAATTCATTTTGCTATATCCACAGATTATTTTTACACTTTAAAAATATCAACATTCAAAAAACTAAGATCATGACATCTGGTCCCGTAACTTCATAGCAAATAGATGGGGAAAATGTGGAAACAGTGAAAGACTTTATTTTCTTGGGCTCCAAAATCACTGCGGACAGTGACTGTAGCCATGAAATTAAGACACTTGCTCCTTGGAAGAAAAGCTATGATAAACCTAGACAGCATATTAAAAAGCAGAGACATCATTTTGTCGACAAAGATCTGTCAACTCAAAGCTATGGCTTTTCCAGTAGTCATATACAGATGTGAGAGAAGGACTATAAAGAAGGCTGAGCACCAAAAAAGTGATGCTTTCGACCTTGGTCCTGGAGAAGATGCTTGAGAATCCCTTGGACAATAAGGAGATAAACCAGTCAGTCCTAAAAGAAATCAACCCTGAATGTTCATTGGAAGGATTGATGCTAGAGCTGAAGCTCCAATATACTTTGGCCAGCTGATGCAAAGAGTCAACTCACTGGAAAAGACCCTGATTCTGGGAAAGATTGAGGGTAGGAGGAGAAGGGGGCGACAGAGGATAAGATGGTTGGGTGGCATTACTGATTAATGCACATGAGTTTGAGCAGACTCCAGGAGACGGTTAGGGACAGGGAAGCCTGGTATGCTTCAGTCCATGGGCTCACAAAGAGTCAGACATGACTTGGTGACTGCACAACAACAGACTATTTTTATACTTTAAAAATATCTGTATTAAAAACAATCATATTAGCCTTGATTAAAGAGTCGGACACGACTGAGCGACTGAACTGAACTGAACTGAGGAGCTACACAAGACAAAGGAAACAGATGTTTATCTGACTAATTTTAATGTGACAAGTTCTATGCTCTTCATTCTGTACAGTTCAACAAACATTTGTTGAGTATTTATATACTCTATTCCAAACATGAAGCAGTGATGATACTAATATTTACAGACTATCAAAACGAAGTACTGTAAGTATACCTAAAGATGGCCTAATCCTGTCTTAGTTTTGGAGAGGACTCCCAGAGACAGTGATATTTGAACTAGACCTTGAAAAAGTAATAGGATTTTGTAAAGGATATAAAAAATAAATGATAAATTTCATGCACAAGTGAAAGCAAGAGTAAAGACACACACTCAACAAATGTTTGTTGAAATGTATAGAATGAACAGCATAGCACCTGTCACATTAAAATTAGTCAGATAAACATCTATTTCCTCTGCCTTGTGTAGCTCCTAAGAAATCAAGGCTAATGTTAATTGTTTTTAATACAGACATCTCTAAAGCATAAAAATAGTATGCGGATATAGCAACATGAATTAAATAGCATGAAACAGAGAACATACAATAGGCAGGTATGGATCAAATAAATGCAGGGGGAAAGTGGTGTAGTAGGAGATGTGACTAAAAAGGTACATGCAGAACTCAATCTTAATAATTCAGTAAAAGAGCAAAGAATATAAAAAACACAGAAATAAGAAAACAAACTTTTTCATTCATCTTTCTCACTTGTGGAAGTGTACCTGTAGGATAATGTCAGAAGTAGGATTACTGAGGCAAAAATAATGTGCTCTTAATATTTCAACACGTTCTTTGTAAAAGATTTCCCCACCCACAACAAACAATGTACACTGTCACTTCCAGTGCTTATAAGTGACTAGATCCATATGTTCTTACTAACATCAGAATGCGAACTTTTTAAATCTTAAGTAACTGATAGTGAAACATGGTATTTGATTATTAATTTCATTTCATTTCTTTATGAGTGGGTCAAATATGTATTTTTCATGTATTTATGGTATTTCCCATCTATAAGCTGCCTTAAGTTTTTTCTTATAAGAAAATTTACCCATTGATAAGCAAAAGTATTGCAAATATATTTACACTGTAAAAAGACACTGTATCAATTGTCTTTTACTTTGTCTGAAGTTCTTCCCCACTACCATCCCCACCCTTGCAGATATTTTTCTGCAGTTAAAAATTTAAATCTTTTCTTCTATGGTTTCTGGGTTGTGTGTCATGCCATCTTCATCCCAACAGCTGGGGAGTAAAAAAAACTTGGATTTGTTTTAGAATTTTACTTCATTTTTAATATTTAAAGCTATGTTCTATATAATTTCAGTTTTAGTATTTATAGGAATCCAGTTTTTTTTCCTAATGGATAATTTTTCTAACTTCATTTATTAAATTATTTAGCTTTTCCTCAACGATCTGAACTGTCTTTTTTCAAAGATGACATTTCCACATATAAGTAGATTTTTGAAATCTATCCTGTTCCACTGCTTAATTTATTCTTACATCACTTCTAAACCTTTTTAATTAGCATAGCTTTATAATACACTTTTTAAGTGATCTATTTTGTATACAAATATTGTATACTATATGATATGAAGTAGGTTATATTTTTCATTATCTGCAAGATTTGTCTCCTGTGGTGACCATACTTTCTCAGTATAGATAAGCTGGAACTATATTTGTCAGAATTACTTTCTCCGTACAATTCCGAGTTAGGGTTTGCTACAAAAAACATACATATGATGTGGAGGAAGAAAAAGCATGAGCCATTATGCTCTCAGGGGCAGTGCAGGGTTGCCACGTGCTGTTAAAGTTATGCATATTGTCAGTGATTACCTGGCTCACCCTGGAGGTGTGGGGCAGCTGCGAGACCTGCAGTTTCTGCAGTTCCTACTGGAGGACCTCATCAATTTGTCCAATTTCCAAGACAGGCTTGTACAGCCCCATGGCAGAAGATGCCAAGTACTTCTGCAAGTCACCTGCTTATCAACACTGGAGGAAGTGAGACAGATGTGGGATCACTTGTCCTTGTGAGTTCTCCAGCTTGTCCTTATTCTCCTTTGCTTCACATCTGCCTTTCTTTCCCCAGCTCCTAGCCACACTGTCCTATAGCCACTTTATACCTTCCACCTTGTATTTTGTGCCAGGTATAATTCTAAGGGCTTTGCTGTATTAATCCTCATAACAACACTTTTAGGTGATACTATTATTAATTTCTCTTTTGCGGATGATGACACTGAGGTGGAGAAATGAAGTAATTTGTCCAAAGTCACACAACCATAAAGAGAAAGAGTTGGGAAAAAACAGATAAATATGAACTGGTTAAGAATACATGGTTAGAGGTCTTTAATGTTTGATTAACTTGGGTATATACAGAAAAGACATATCCATTAAATCTGCGCATGACAAAAAGCTGGAATAGATAATACATTAAATGAAAAACTCAAGGGTTAAAAAATTTTCAATAAATTAGAATACGTTAAATCTACCAAAATAAAATTTAATGATGAATGAAGGGAAAAGGTAATTAAATTTCAGAAAAGCTAACTGTACCAATGTAAGAGACAAATTAATTATCTTAGTTCATATTTAAAAGAAAAAAGACCTATAGCAAAATTTCAAGATATACTATCATGGCTACCATAAAACAGAATAAAATACTATCTTCATGTATTAAGTATGTCTGAGTCCCTTTGCTGTCCACCTGAAACTGTCAGAACATTGTCAGTCAGCTATACTCCGATACAAAATAAAAAGTTTAAATAAATAAATGCTTTTTTAAAGAAGGAATATAATAGTATCTCGTACTAATGAAGGTATAATGAGCAACTTAGTGACTGGTACTCTACACTGGTTTACTCACATCTGATACAGTGTTCAGTCTAGGAAACCATGGAATCATTCTCCAGAGAAACCAACCAGAATGGTATCAGAAACAAATAATTCAGAAACTTGTCATCTTTAGCCTAATATATACAAATATTTTTAGTTAACATCCATGTAGAAGACTCCATATTTCCAAAGGGTAAAGCATGGAACATAGAATAGAACTCACAGTGAAGCAGATTTTTAACTCAATATAAGAAAGATGTTTCTAGTAAAGAATTCAAATTGGAAAAGTTAAACTGTCATTGTTTGCAGATGACATGACACTATACGCGGAAGAGCCCAAGGATGTTATCAGAAAACTACCATCAGAGCTCAGAGCTCTGGAATGAATTGTCAGAGCTCAGCAATGAATCTGGGAAAGTTACAGGTTACAAAATTGATACACAGAAATCTGTTGCATTTCTACACATTAACAATGAAAGATCAGAGGGACAAATTCAAGAAGCAATTCCATCTACCATCATTCTCTGCATCATGAAGAATAAAATACCTAGGAATAAACCTACATAAGGAGACAAAGACCTGTACTCTGAAAACCATAAGATGCTGACGAAAGAAATCAAAGAAGATATAAACAGATTGAAAGGTATACTATGTTTGTGTTTTGGAAGAATCAATATTATCAAAATGACTATACTACCCAAGGCAATCTAAGATTCAATGCAACCCTTATTAAATTACCAGTGGCTTTTTTCACAAAAAAAAAAAAAATCTCAAAATTTGTATGGAGACATGAAAGACCCTGAAAAGTCAAAGCAATCTTGAAAAAGAAAAATGGAGCTGGAGGAATCAGGTTCCCTGACTTCAGACTATACTACAAAGCTACAGTCATCAAAACAGTATGGTACCACATAAAAATAGAAATATAGATCAATGGAATAGGATAGAAAATCCAGAAATAAGGCCATGCACCGACAGTCAATTTATCTATAACAAAGGAGGCAAGATGATACAATGTTGGAAAGACAGTCTCTTCAACAAACGGTGCTGGGAAAAGTGGACAGCCACGTGTTAAAAAAAAAAAAAAGAACTCCATACATAAAAAGAAGCACAAAATGGATTAAAGACCTAAATGCTAGACCAGACACTATAAAACTCTCAGAGGAAAACATAGGCAGAACACTCTCCAACATAAATCACAGCAACATCTTTTTTAATCCATCTCCCAGAATAATGGAAATTAAAGCAAAAATAAACAAATAGGGTCAATTTAAACTCAAAACTTTTGCACAGCAAAAGAAACAATAAACAAAATGAAAAGACAACCCACAGACTGACTGGGAGAAAATATTTGCAAATGAAGTGACTGATATGGGATTCAGTTCAGTTCAGTCGCTCAGTCCTGTCCGACTCTTTGCGAGCCCATGAATCACAGCACACCAGGCCTTCCTGTCCATCACCAACTCCCGGAGTTCACTCAAACTCATGTCCATCGAGTCGGTGATGCCATCCAGCCATCTCATTCTCTGTCGTCCCCTTCTCCTCCCACCCCCAATCCCTCCTAGCATCAGACACTTTTCCAGTGAGTCAACTCGTCGCATGAGGTGGCCAAAGTATTGGAGTTTCAGCTTTAGCATCAGGCCTTCCAGTGAACAACCAGGATTGATCTCCTTTAGAATGGACTGGTTGGATCTCCTTGCAGTCCAAGGAACTCTCAAGAGTCTTCTCCAGCACCACAGTTCAAAAGCATCAATTCTTCGGCGATCAGCTTTCTTCACAGTCCAACTCTCACATCCATACATGACCACGGGAAAAACCACTGCCTTGACTAGACGGGCCTTGGTTGGCAAAGTAATGTCTCTGCTTTTTAATATGCTATATAGGTTGGTCATAACTTTCCTTCCAAGGAGTAAGTGTTTTTTAATTTCATGGCTGCAATCAGCATCTGCAGTGATTTTGGAGCCCCAAAAAATAAAGTCTGACACTGTTTCCACTGTTTCCCCATCTATTTCCCATGACGTGATGGGACCAGATGCCATGATCTTTGTTTTCTGAATGTTGAGCTTCAAGCCAAACTTTTCACTCTCCTCTTTCACCCTCATCAAGAGGCCTTTGAGTTCCTCTTCACTTTCTGCCATAAGGGTGGTGTCATCTTCATATCTGAGATTATTGATATTTCTCCTGGCAATCTTGATTCCAGCTTGTGCTTCTTCCAGCCCAGTGTTCCTCATGATGTACTCTGCATATAAGTTAAATGAACAGGGTGACAATATACAACCTTGACGTACTCCTTTTCCTATTTGGAACCAGTCTGTTGTTCCATGTCCAGTTGCTTCCTGACCTGCATACAGGTTTCTCAAGAGGCAGGTCAGCTGGTCTGGTATTCCCATCTCTTTCAGAATGTTCCACAGTTTATTGTGATCCACACAGTCAAAGGCTTTTGCATAGTCAATGAAGCAGAAATAGAAGTTTTTCTGGAACTCTCTTGCTTTCTCCATGATCCAGCGGATGTTGGCAATTTGATCTCTGTTTCCTCTGCCTTTTCTAAAACCTGCTTGAACATCTGGAAGTTCACGGTTCACATATTGCTGAAGCCTGGCTTGGAGAATTTTGAGCATGACTTTACTAGTGTGTGAGATGAGTGCAATTGTGCGGTAGTCTGAACATTCTTTGGCATTGCCTTTCTTTGGGATTGGAATGAAGACTGACCTTTTCCAGTTTCCAAAATTTACAAAGAGCTTATTACATTTAATACCATCACAACAAGAAACCCACTCAAAAAATGGGTAGAAGACCTGAATAGACATTTCTCTAAAGAGGACATACAGCCAATAGGCACATGAAAAGATGTTCAACATTGCTAGTTATTAGAGAAATGCAAATCAAAACTACAATGATATATCATCTCACACCAGTCAAAATGGCCATCATCAAAAGATCCACAAACAACAAATGTTGGAGAGGGTGTGGAGAGATGGGAGCTCTCCTGCACTGTTGGTAAGAATGTAAATTGGTACATCCACTATAGAGAACAGTACAGAGGTTCCTTAAAAAACTAAAACCAGAACTACTATATGACCCTGCAATCCCGTTCCTGGGCATACATCCAGAGAAAAATATGGCCCAAAAAGATACATGTACTTCAATGGTCCTGCAGCACTGTTTACAATAGCCAAAACATGGAAACAACCTCAATGTCCATCGACAGAGGAATGGATAAAGATGTAGTACATACAGACAATGGAATATTACTCAACCACAAAAAAGAGTGAAATAAGGTCATTTGCAGCAACATGCGTGGACCTAGAGAGTGTCATATTATGTGAAATAAGTAAGACAGAGAAGGAGAAATATCATATGACATCCTTTATATCTGGGATCTAAGAAGAAATTATACAAATGAACTTACTTACAAAACAGAAAAAGACTCTCAGACTTAGAAAACAAATTCATAGTTGCTGGCCAGGCAGGGGTGAAGGGTGGAGTGGAGAGATAGCTAAGGACTTCAGGAAGATCATGTACACATTGCTATATTTAAAATGGATAACCAACAAAAACCTATTGTATAGCACATGGAACTCTGCTCAATGTTATGTGCCAGCCTGGATGGTTAGGTTTGGGGAAGAATGGATACACATATATGTATGGCTGAGTCCCTTTGCTGTTCACCTAAAACTATCGCAACATTCTTAATCAGCTATACCGCAATACAAAATGTTTTGATGTTAAAAAAAATAAAATTAAAGACACAAATGTGCTTCTAATATTAATAATAAAAGCTTCTGAACAATGTAATGTTAGCCTTATAAGGCAGTGATGTGCTTTATCATCTAATGAGATTAACAAAACTCCTTATGATACACGGTTCTTTATGTTGTAAAGAGATCTATAGCATTGGGAATGTCCATATGTAGAGAGGAGGAATGGATTGCAATGGTGTTTGTTGGATCTCTAAATATTTTGCAGCTCAAAAAATTTCCTGTTTCTAGGCATATAGAGAGCAACTGAATTTGAGGCAGGAAAATCATCAGTTTAATTTATTTTTACCTGATAACAAAAGCAAAACCAGAAAAGGATCTAAAAGAATAACACCAATTAAGGTACATCACAATATACAATTTGATGTTATTGAAATATATATTAAGATATTCATCTAAATATGTATATGTGCACTGTGAAGAGTCTATAATATCCATTGTGGATGTGCAGTAACTTATTTAACTTTCCAACTAATACTAACCCAACAGTAACTTTTTATAAACATTCAATAAACATTCATGTACATAAATCTTTTTCCATAGCCTTGACTATATAAGAGTATTGATGTATTCTTATATAGCTTTTCAGAATTCTGCCATTATAATCAAATTCTGAATTTTAAGATAGATAGGGTAAAAAAGCACACAAGCAAGATACACAGGCACACATATGCAAAGCAATTTCTGGCCTAGAGATTCTGATACCAGTGAAAACAGACACACCATAGTAAGTTGGTCTTGATTTTATGCATTTTTTTAATAGTAAATTCATTAAGAAGACAATGTTAATACATAGTAAAGGGCTAAAGACAAAATAAAGGTACTCTTATTTGACAAAATAAGAGTCTAAGCCATTCTTCCATGAGATGAAACTAAAAATTGCAAGACTCAACTATACAAGACTTCACTACATATTTGGAATAAAATTTACTGGAATAAAACAGTCACAATTGATCATTATAGTGACCACATAGCAAACCCAGCCTACAGTTTAAAACAATTTTACAGCATCTACTTACTTTAATGTTTCAGCAAGAAAGAAGCTCTGCTGCACATCATCATGTGTAGGAGTAGAGGAGTACACATCCTTCACCCCAGAAAACCCGCCACTGACTCGGCAATACTTTTCAATGGCCTGTGAAAGGGATCAGACAAGAGTCAGTTCCACAGAATATCAAGTTTTGAAGGACAAGGAACCATAGTGAAAAGTTCAGAGAATCTCTATGAGAATTTTATAGTTTCAGAATAAGACTTTTTTAATCAAATGGAAATGGCCTTGCACTGGAAAAATTAACTGAAGCATCCTGTTTGATGTAGAATGTCTCTCTCTCCAAAAATTTTTTAAAGATATTTTATATTTTCCTAACTTAGGAGTCAAATTTAGTCTATTCACACCGAGTTAGAAATCTGTCCGGTACAATAAAACCTCATTAATTCTGACAAATCAAGAGGGAAGTCAGTTTGAATTTTATCACTTCCAAGGATAAACAACAATCCAAATCATGCTAAAAACTGTATTACGGAAGGAGCTCTTCACAGCAACAGCAATATGATATTTACTGTAAAGATACTATATGCCAGACAGTGTATTATCATAATCCTATGAATTAAGCATTATAGTTGGTATAAATTGGCAGGAAGAGCCCACACTCACACCTATTATGATAATAATCACAAATACTGAGAGCTAACAATCATTAAGAATTTACTATGTGCTGAAGGCTTAAGAGCTTTAAATCTATTTAATAGCTTTGGTATTCAGATGGGAAAACTGAGGCAAAGAGCAATTTGCTCCACATTATTATTAACTACTAATGTTCTACAGCCCAAAGGGGAGTTCATATTCTTAATTTATCTTTCTTCATCTTTGAACATGTCTGAATAAAATATTCTGAATTAAACAGAATCTATTCAAAACCCTGCTAATTCAAAACTATCAAACATTCTGCTTTTGTAGGTGTATTATACTTTACAATTAAGCCATACAGAAAAAGTTCAAAGCATGTATGGCTCTTTTCTTTCTCTATTCCACCAAACACAGAGAAAATGAAAGAAGGTATGGTTATTTAACTCATCATTACACTGTGGATTACTGTTTCTAGCCTTGCTACTTTTCTTACTTATGTGGTCTTCCTCCTTTCTGAAGAAAAGCGAATTAACAAACTACTCATTTTTACATAATTCCTCTAAATAAGAAGCATTAAATGTTAGGGGACATTCAAGTCATATTCATTGCAGGATTACCTTACCTCTTTCCCCTATATTGGAGAACGGAATGGCAATCTACTACAGAATTCTTGCCTGGAGAATCCAATGGACAGAGGAGCCTGGCGGGCTACAGTCCATGGTGTCGCAAAGAGTTGGACACAATTGAGCGACTAACATTCACTTCTCCTATATATTGATTTACCTCAGCATTAGTAAGTCGTTACTACACAACAGAAGTGTGTGTGTGTCCTATTCTCAAACCACTGTGCCAACATTGTGTCTCTTTCTCAACTGTGGCAGGACCCTCCTGCACAAAGTTCCCCTAGCAGCTGTGTTCCCAATTTGGACCCAGGCAGAGAAAAGCAGCAACAATAAATGCTTTGTCTGTTTCTGCTCTGTATTTGCAATCGCCTTGCTTCTATTAATAGTCTCTTAAACTCCATAAAGAACAAATCTATGTCTGAATGACAAATGACACTTAAGTGTCCTCACCTTAGTTCAAGTCTTTATCACATCATTTCTGGATTACTGCAGTGGTGTCCAAAACCCACCAACTTGCAGACTACAATCAGATCCTTTTGTTGTGTTACTCCCCACTAAAAAGTCTTCAGCAGTTCCTTCCCCTTTCAAAAACCTTTAGTAGTCCCAGGATGGATTCTTAAAAGTTAAGGAGTTTTAGTGGGTAAGAGATGGAGAAGAAAATGATCAGAGGGATTGTGAGCTAGGCAAAGGACCTTCTACCCCTACTTTGCAAATGAGAAATACTTGCACAGAAAAGTGTGTGTGTATGATGTCTGAAACACTGAGTAAAGTATTCATGCCTTGACCTGACATGCAAGACTACCTACATAATGGCTCCAAACTTTTGTTTGTCTAGTTGACCCGTGAAACCTTCTTTTTACATAAATTGGGCTACATTCTGATCTAAAATACATCTTACACATTCTTATCTGCACAATTTATTAACACTATTTATCTCACCTAGAATGTCTTTGGTTCTATCTAGACTCCAAGTTTAAGGTAGATAATTTAAATATGACTATCCATTGTAATTAGTACTATTTATCATAATTAGTATGTCTCAGAGAATAAAACACTTCCTCACTTCCAGTGAGAAGCTATACTTTCATGAAAAATCTTAATGATTTTTCTTTCTCCCAGGTACTGATGACAACGGAATTCTCTGAAAGGTCAGCGTTTTAGAAGTAAACTATTTGCTTACTTTACTTACTAACCATTAAAAATTCCTCATTTCAAATATATGTATGTGAATACCACACCCAGGTGGCACAGTGGTAGAGAATCTGCATGCCAATGAAGGAGACACAAGAGAGGTGGTGGGTCTGATCCCTAGGTCAGGAAGATCCTCTGAAGAAGGAAATGGCAACCCATTCCAGTATTCTTGCCTGGAAAATCCCATGGACAGAGGAGCCTAGGGGGCTAGAGTCCATGGGGTTGCAGTCAGACATGACAGAGCGTGCACACAACACACACACATATATGGAGAGACAGAGAGTATGTATGTGTGTTGGCATTATGTTTCAGTGTAGAAAAATATTAATAATTCAATAATCCTTCTTGTGGTGCCACTAAGGACTTACTCTGAACACAAACTGAAGTGAATGGGGGTTAATCTACTTAGGCTGTGAATCTGGGCAATTTTACAATGATTTTACTTTACTCTAGAGGTTCAGCATTAATAGTCAAGTATAGAAATTTTATAATCATAGTGAAAAACTACCATTTAAATGATTCTAAACATGAAGTAACATGGATGAGGACACGTGGCACTATAGGAGGCTTAATTTAACACTTGCACATAAAATGAAATACTGGCTTATTTACCAGTGCTGCTTCCCAGCCCCACTCCCTGTATCTTGGATCGTGAGTGAATCGCCACAGGTACCAATAGGTTTCAATGACTTCTGGACGGAGGATGTAATACTTTTCAGCCTGCCGGACTGCCACAGCTTCTACTGCACCATCAAACTTGAATGATTCAGGACCGAGCTTTAATGCTGTAACATGACAAAAGAAATAAATGAGCACAATAAACCATTTTTGTTGGGTTTGCCAGAGATTTTTCCTCCCTTAAGAATACACTATGAAGTAATTTTATAGCTGTTTTATTGTTGCTGTTTTGCAAAATCAGTGACTTTAAAAGCTCCACATTTGATTTTCTTATAAATATTCCTATTATTCTGACATGAAATATTTCTCATAAATAATGTATATCAACATACCGCTACATCTAACTAAAGTGACAAGAGTCTAGTAACTCTTTAGAAATAAATGTAAGGCTAGACACAAGCACATTACATTCCTGTTTTGGTCCAAAATCAAATGAAACACATAAATAACTGTATTGTGCAAAATTATTTTTTAAAAAGTCAAGACAATTTAAGTCTTTTTAACATAACACATACATGTAAAACAACATTTTAGAGCTCAGATTTTGAGTTAGATTTAGTTGCAGTTTATAATCTTTTAAAATATACCATAGTACGTTAAGAAGCAAAACATTTTAAAACTTAAGCTAGTTTTAAAACTCATCTCTCTTCTATAACCTCTGTATATACAGCTAGGAAGAGGTTCAAATCGCCAATCACTAAGAATTTCATCAGTAAATTGCCCATTTATCAGTCTGAATAAATACCTGAAACTAACAATACTGTAAATCAACTACAGTTAAAGAAAAAACTTAAAAGAAATATGGCCATTACACATATACAACATTACATAAAATACCTTAAATGATATGAAGGTTATATTCAGGCTGGAATATAGTACGACACGAAAGGCTTTTAAAGAACCTCTTTCTAATCACACCCAGCACTCTAAACCTGGGCAATATAAAATCACCCTCCACTGGGATGCTGGAGTCACACACAATTACCACTCTCAGTTGTCATCTTTCTTTCTTTTTACTAGTTTGTATCAGTGCCAAATAATTTCAAGGTCTCTCACTTCTTTCAAGAAATGCTAGATACTTTTATATTTTCTCAGAAAAGGTAGCGTAAGAACCATGCCAAAACAAAAGCATGCCATAGTTGTTGGCATGACGTTTGCAATGGCCAAATTTTAGCATTGTAAGGGTGACAACATAAACTCCAAATAATCATGATTAAAATAAAGCATTTCATACCACTGCCCACACCGGAGAAAAAACACAAAACCAAAAAACACTGTAGTGATGGTAGCTCTATTAAAAGCAAACCATGATCCAGAAGAGAGCTAAAAAACCAAGTTGTTACTGCTAAGTCTTGCAGAACTAAAGTGGAACTTAAGCAGGCATTTTTAACCTGAGGACATAACTCTATGGTAGGCTTTCGAAGAGAGAGAGAATGTTGTGTCCAAGAAGCCTCTGAAATTGCATGCAAAACCTTATGTGTGCTCATATAGTTCTGACCACCTCCTCAATGGGATGTGAGGTAAGGACTAACCAAGAAATTATCAATATATTATAAGAAAACTTCTACTCAGCTTACTGACAAGATCTGGCATACAATCAAATATTGTTTGTCATTCAAAAATGTTTTTAAAATAAGAAAAGTCAAACAAACATCATAGGCATTGAAATGACAGTAATCCCAATAAATAGGAAGATAAGCCATTTACTCTGGGTTTCATGTTTTTCTTTTCTCAAAGACTAGGAGTATTAAGTGATTATATGGAGTTTTCAAATGTTAACCTTAAGGCTAACTTTAAATTAGATAATAATCCCAAATCATAATGATATCACTTGAATCAAAGTAGACACTGGCTGTATGGAACTAATATTTTAGACTTCTTACTAAAATTTTTATTTCACTGATTAATCATTCATAACTTCATTCATGAGGAGTTGGTGAGTAAAAACATACAAGTCTAATACACATACCATGTCCATTATTTTTGCCAAATCATTGCTTTCATGTTTCTGAGGGCATTACTTCTCAGGTGCTCTTTTGCTTAAGCAATGTTGTAAAAAATAATTTCATAACATTCTACCCCTACTTAATTTCTATTCCTTACCTAAAATTTCCCACTTACAATTGATACATCATTTCTAAAAGGAAAATAACTAACCCAACAAGTAAAAATTGAGTCAAAATCATAAACAATTTAGTGCTTGAGTAAAAAGAACTCTAGAGGATGCAAAAACCATATAATGAAGGTGAAGGAAAGAGACATGCACATATTTTAAAAATGAAAGTAAAATATCAATTGAAATAACAAGTCAGTTGTAAGACAGTAAGAGATAATTTTAAAGCAGGCACAGGTTTGTAAAGTCATGGGAAATAAAATTCATATGTGTCTTTCAAGGCAGGTAGAATCTGTAGAGATGGAAAAATAACTACACTTAAGTCAACAAAAGATATTTAACAAAAGCTAAAAAGCACATGATAGAGGATGAGATGGTTGGATGGCATCACTGACTCAATGGACGTGAGTCTGAGTAAACTCCAGAAGCTGGTGATGGACAGGGAAGCCTGGAGTGCTGCAGTCCATGGGGTTGCAAAGAGTCAGACATGACTGAACTGAACTGAAAAAGCACAAAGAATATTCTTGGACATGCAATCTGACTACAGTTTGAATGGTCTAATAGCAAGAGAAGAATTTAAACTATTTTCCTGTATCCTTTCCTATCAACTTCTCTTAAGGAAACAATAGCTGTAAAAACTCTTAAAATATGTCCATTTCTTCATGTTCAATGGATGTTTTGTCCATTGGATATGTTATGTCTAAACAGATTAAATTTCCCCCCAGATGTGACAGCACATAGTCTAAGGAATGTTTTATCCAATTTCAATGTGAAGTAAATTAAGATATATAATAGTCATTATTTTAATAATGTTCATCAGTTTGTCTGTCTTTTTAATCTAGAAACCCAGATAGAGAAAGTACTATATTCTGGAAGTCTTAAGATCTGGTTTGGCATTTATTTTGCATTATACCTCAGAATACAGGCTTCCCTGGTGGTTCAGATGGTAAAGAATCTGCCTGCAAAGCAGGAAACCCGAGTTCAATCCCTGGGTCAGGAAGATTCCCTGGAGAAGGAAATGGCAACCCACTCCAGTATTCTTGCCTGGAGAATTCTGTGGATAGTGGAACCAACAGGCTATAGTCTATGGGGTTGCAAAGAGTTGGACATGACTGAGTGACCAACACTTTCACTTTTCATACCTGAGGTATGAATAAACTAAAACAATGTATCAATCTAGCTTCCCATGCAAATACAATGTCTTCCCAGGTGGCACTAGTGGTAAAGAACCCACCAGCCAATGCAGGAGACATACGGGACATGGGTTCGATCCCTGGGTCGGGAAGATCCCCTGGAGGAGGACATGGCAACCCACTCCAGTATTTCTGCCTGGAGAATTCACAAGGACAGAGGAGCCTGGTGGACTACAGTAGAATTCACAAGGACAGAGGAGCCTGGTGGACTACAGTCCATGGGTTCACAAAGAGTCAGACACAACTGAAGCAACCTAGCACACACCACTAAATTACTGCTCTGTTTCATGAATGTTTCCTACAAACCTAGCTAAATATTAGAAGTAGGCCATGTTTATGAGAAAGTGGAATATACGAATACCAGATTTTGAAATAATGTTAATTCTAATTCCAACAAACTGAAGTGAAATCCCAAGGCAGTAATTACTGATGAAATTAACCCAAATAACTACTAAGAAGTGGATATATTTTTAAACAAGTTAGCCAAAAATTACAGCACAGCTATAAGAAAATACAGCAGAAGATGTAATAACCTGGCGTGAAGTAAGCAAAACTAGGACTGTACTTTTTAATTATAAGATCTAAGCTGGAGATTAAAGATAAGTAAAAACAGTGAAAGACTTGAAAATATAGGATACAAATCAAATAGTAATCTTTTGGGGCACACCATGGGAAAGAAAGCCACAGGTTCATTGACTGGAAATGTGAAAACGACATCAGAACAAGCATGACAGCAACAACCATAGACTGCGTTTTTAAAAATTTCATTTAAACTCAAAACATTCTGTCTACAGGTTGGATGTTATTATCTCAATATTTTGCAGACGGAGCAACTGAGGCTTAGGAAGGTTAAATGATTTGCCTAAGACTCATAGATAATAAATAGTAGAACATGGGATTTTTCAACCTAGTTCACACATTCTTTTCATAGTATCAGTGTTTCAAATCAGCATTGGCAACATCATTATGAAATGTGAAAGTCAGAACTGTACAGTAATATGAGGAATCCTTTCATAACTCTGGTATCCTATGAATTTTTCAAAGGCAAGGAAGATATCTTGTTCACACTTTAACCCATAAGAATCCAGCATAATGCTTGGCACAAAATATGTGCTCCATGTTTAATGAAATGAATGATTAATTATAATAACCATAATAGACCATATTTTAATGTGTCTGTTGCATGAAATCCTACTATTTTAGATCCAGTATTTGATTTGTGGTCAAAATTTTGCGTAAGTATTATTATCATGGGTCCTAGTACAAACACTTCATATCCATTCTATTTGTCGATGTCATACTAATTTCAGCTATATTTTAAGTATGTATTTGATATTCTACAATATACTTTAACTTCCATTTGTAACTCAGGTCACTGACTTCAGATGCATTATGTACTAAGTTAAATCACCACAAAACGATATCTGCTTCAATGTCCTTTTGACTTAGTTATATTTTGTCAAGAAATGGAATCTTCCCTTTAGTTACCGAGATAAACTGAACGGTCAAGTTCATAGTAAGTTCAATTCCTTATTATATAAAAATAACTTGACAGATTAATAAACTAGGATAAATTTCAAACCAGTCATATCAATTTCATAGTACCTGATGATATATTAACCCTGAAACACAAATTTAGTTATTTAACTAAAGCAACAGTTCCATTTCTTACATCACAACAGAAATTCCTAGCTTTCAGTTTTTCAGGGAGCCCATTATCCATTATTTTATAGAAACATACATTTTAAAAGCCATTATTATTCAGAATAATAATTTAAAAAAAGATTCAGGAACACGTATTTAGAATTAAAATTCAAGTTGAAAAAAATAATTTACTATGTTAGAATAAATTATTTTGAAGTGAAAATGCCTATTTATTTTCCTTCCTTTTAATGGACATATTTTTATCTTAAGATTATTTTAAACTAAACAATTAGCATTATTAATATTCTTACCAGTTCTGTCATAGGACTCATGACATGTACGTGCAATTTCTGCCCCTAGCTCTAAATAATGTCCAGCTTTATCCATTCGGGAACCATCTGCTCCTAGTACAAACATTCCCCCAGCAAAGCAGGCCAAATGCCCCATCTTCTTTTCCAAGTGCCCATTCTTCCATTCTCCAATAAAGGTAAGACCTCCACGAGACTTCCTAATAAGATGTTTTTCTATAGCCTATAAGAAAGAGTAGATATTCAAAATTTTAGAGGCAAAGTGTTAGTATTCAGATTTACTACATCCTTCTGGCACAAAACCTTGGTAAGACGATATTCTACAAAGCAGTAACTGTCCTGAACTGAAAGACTTAATTTACAATAATTAAGTTTGGGAATGAACAATCAAGTTACATATAATCTTAAACAAATATTTCAATCACTATTATAATGAGACAAGGTGGGAGAGAGGAGACTGGCCTGAAGATTACCTTTCAACATAACATTACCCGTATTACTGTTTTTCTTCTTCTTGCTCTCAATGAAACGCATAATAGTCAGTTGAGGTCAGAATGACAAGTTGTAACTCAGAGACCCTGCTAATTTATTTTCTATTTCATACAACAAAATGTGAATAGGAAGAATAACACTCCAGTTAAATAGAAAAAAGTGATTTTGATAATTAGTTAAAATAGCTTCTTTTTCATATAATTGTTCAAGTATTTTAAGAGGGTTTAGTAGGTGAAATATCTTAACGTTATAAAACTTAGAAAAATAAATTGAAAGTTCAAACATAACTCCTTAGTCCCTTACTTCAAAAACTCAGGCATTTGTTTTATAGGCTGTGCCATAGTTAACAGAGGCCATGAGATAATTTTTCCATTCTCCTAAAACGTCAATTTTACTTCTTCTGAAATGTCAACTTTACGTAAAGGAATGGGAATGACGAGAGAAATCTTTATTGAAACTGAATATAACATGAAGTAGAGTCCAACAGGAGAAGGCAATGGCAAGCCACTCCAGGACTCTTGCCTAGAAAATCCCATGGATGGAGGAGCCTGGTAGGCTGCAGTCCGTGGGGTCGCTAGGGGTCGGACACGACTAAGTGATTTCACTTTCACACATTGGAGTAGGAAATGGCAACCCACTCCAGTGTTCTTGCCTGGAGAATCCCAGGGATGGGGGAGCCTGGTGGGCTTCCGTCCATGGGGTCACACAGAGTCGGACAAGACTGAAGTGACTTAGCAGCAGCAGCAGAGTCCAACAATCACGCTTAATTTTAAAAATGAAAAATTTTAAGAGCTTTGTTCCTTTGTACCATGTTCTTAGATTTTGCTGAGAGGGGCTAAAGATTAATTCTTCACCTTCTTTGTAAAACTATAAGGAACTGCATTTATTTCTCTTTAGTAGAAATTATTATACATGATTAAATATTATACTTTTCTGATAATAAAAGGTACTAAGACTCAACTCATATTTATTATGGGCTGTTCTCTGACAAGCTCAATAATGATCAGCTTTCAAATTTTTTTTCTATATTCTTTGTCACAATAATGTTCGTCTTCCAGAAACACAAGGACTATGACTTATTCATCATCTTACACTCCACAAGCCCTGAAGGATGCCTTCAACAATTGTTTAATAAGTCATTTTATAAATAAATGGTACCCTTTGATAACTTTATTTAGCCTGTTAGAGCAAAGAGGGGTAGCTGATAATCATAATCATAATAAACATTTACTGTTTCTTTAACTGTACCACTCAAGCATAAATGAAAAATAGTTTTTATAATGAAAAGATTACTTCCTTTTGAATACATGGACAATGTTTTTTACCTTTCTGGACCTCATGGTATCCAGCATGTTTTCCATATATAAGTCGCTCAGTTGTATCCGACTTTGCTATCCCATGAACTATACAGTCCATGGAATTCTCCAGGCCAGGATACTGGAGTGGATAGCCTATCCCTTCTCTAGTTGATCTTCCCAACCCAGGAATCGAACTGGAGTCTCTGCGTTGCACGCAGATTCTTTACCAACTGAGCTATTAGGGAAGTGTATATATATATATATATATACACACACACACATATATATAAGGCACCCAATAAATGCCTAAAGGACAATATCCATAGTTAACCTAGATTCTAAATCTTTATGTGCTATTTGTATCACTTTGTTACTTCTGCTTATCACAGTAATATAGTATAGTATATTTATAGTAATATAAATATATTTACAGTAATTTATAGCTAATTACTATTTATAGTAATATAAATCTTACTATGTTATGAGTAAAAGATATCTAAACATATCCCATTGGCCTACTGGGATTACAGTAGAAGGTGGGTAAAGACAGGACTTTTTACCAACAATTCTCTTACAGACTCCTACAATTTCTTGAACAGCTCTCTTCTCTCTAAAAATGTGACAAAGGCCTAAGAGTTCAATTTAAGAGTAACTGCCATTCAGAAGTTTGACATTTTTTGAACAAGTCTGAGCAAGAAAGTAATGCTCCAAAAGGACCGAATAAAAGGCATAGTTTTTGCTATTTCAAATAAATACTAAATATAAACTTGATCAGAATATAAAATCTGTAACTACACAATTTTTAAAAAGAAAGCTAAGATGAAAGAACCAGGGATATGGATACCTGTAAGTGTAGAGGAAGGCCAGATGAGGATGGAATAATTTAAATACACTAGTTTAGAAAGACAAATTTACAAATGATTTATCTTAAATTAGAATGAATCTTAAAATTCATAAAATCATTCTTATCTCCTCCATGCATACAACATGTCATTTATTTTACCATCTGTATATACTCTATCTTCTAACATAATTCTGTTATCAAAGATAATTAACATTGCAAAAACTGCATACATGTCTCAAAATGAAAGTTAGCTTAATTGGTTATTTAAACATTCTTATAGGTGCCCATTTTTGACCTAAGGACTAATAAAAACAGGATACAGAAAACAAATATAGAAAGAAAATTAGGACATGTAACTGATATAGCAGATGATTCATGGAAAATAGATTTTAATTTATGAGATTAACTTTCAAAACAGGCATCATGCTTTTAAAAGTATTAATATATATAATTTTAAAACAATGACAAATATGTTCTTTTCCCTGTAGACAAAATTATTAAAAATAAGAGAAAATATTTTCAGATTTAAATTATTACAAGAAAGCAGCAAACTATGAAGAAAAAAACGATTATACAATATACGACATGTCACACTTTATCAAAAATAAAAATGTTAAATACACTCATTTATCAAATACTTACTGAATACCTACTGTTTCAGGTTATGCAAGACAATAATAAATAAATTAGTCTGTCTTCAAAGAAGCCACAATCTAGTGGGACTGATACGGGTGGCTATTTTCAACACTGTGATATTAAAAATATTACAGTCTTCCTAGATAGTACCTTTTCCTGCATCATAAAAATTTCTAGGTTTAAAGTTTAATAACAGAATAAAATTCTTCAACTTTTCAAAATGTAAGTCTTCATAAAGAATTTTAGAAGTCACCTACTAAAGTGCAGATTCCTGATTATAATTTAGTTCATTTTCTTAGTCAACACACTCCTTCAAGAAACATTTATACCTATGGTAGGCAAACCAGTACAATGCAACATATTTGTTCAACTGTGCATTTTTATAAAACTACAGAGATTTAGTTCCTTAAAAAGTGAGGATATATATGGGTAATAAGATCCTTGATTTAACTTAAAGACAAAAGAACTGTAACTCTGAGTACAGGTCATTGATTAGAGTCAGAATGGTATTTTATGTATAAAATATACAACTTTTAAAAGTGATTAAATTATTAAAGGAATATGGGTTTATACTAGATCAGAAGCAAATAATTTACAAAGTGACTAACACTTGGAAATACCACATATAAGTGTTTCTAAGAATGAAATCTATCCCAATTTTAAATGGCCACAACACTGTAGCACAAGGTTACATAAATATAAAACAATATAGAACAGGGGTTAAAAGTACAGGCTCTGGACCTAGACTGTTCAGATATGGGTTCCATCACTAACTAAGCTATGCAAGCTTTACTTCTCTGCACCTTGAGGTCTCATAAGTAAAACGGTAGGGAAGATTAAATGATTTCACATATGTAAAAGGAATCAGAACAGTTCAAATACTATAAAATGTAAAAAATATTATAAAACTGTTTTGTCCTTACATTTCGCTTATAAGGTTCTCGATGTGTAGGTTTAATTGGTCATTTCAAAATAGAAATGTTTATGGAAAAGTATGTCAAGTCAGAAGTTTTTCTAGGCTCTGCAGAAAATAGCTACAAATAACTTAAATTTTCATACATAAATATGGTACATTAAATTCTTCAACAATTAAAGTGCTACAATAAAGGAAAACAATATATGACTATTATAGTGAAATACTAACAAACTCTAAGTGAATGTAAATAATAAAATATATACAGGATGTTCATCAATTTCTATCAAATATATAATATATCTGAGATGTTAAGTAGGTAAATGTTCCTATAATAATTACCTCAACAGCATCATCATACATTTTTCTGGCTTCATGGTCTGTTTTATCTGACATCAACCATGCTTTTAGTAAGTACTCATAAAAACTGTCTCCTAGCCCGCCAACTGATGTATGATCTGCAACAGAAAAAGGATGGAGGTGGAAGAAAGAGAAGACAGAGGACAAAAAATAACATTTTTTAATTACAATGACTATATTACATATCAATAATTTAAACATTATATTGACAGCCCTATTGCCAACATACTTCAAATTTAATCCAGTAGGAGGGTACCATAATCACTCTTTTCTACATCTGAACCCAATTTTCTAGAAAATCTTTTTCTGCTGGATGTGATATTGTACATGGTTAGTAGTCTTTTTCAAGTATTGATGAGTACGTGGAAGAACACCACTGATGGGAATGTAAAATGGTACGTCCACTCTGGAAAACAATTTGGCAGTTTCTTTAAAAGATAAACATATATACCTACCATAAAATACGAATATTCCTCTCTTGGATTTTTACTCATGAGAAAAAAAACGACATATATCCACTCAAAGGTTGTGTATTCACAGCACTTTATTTGTAACAGCCCCAAAGTGAAAATAACCCAAATGTCCATCAACAGGTGAATGGATAAATAAATTGTGACATTCCACAAAGTGGGATTATATTCAGAACTACTGATACACACAACATGGATGAAGCTCAAAATAATTATGCTGATTTAAAGGAGCCGGAAAAAATAAGAGTACATATAAAGGACTGAATTTACAGAAGATTCTAAAAAATACAAACCTATCTATAATGATAGAAAGCAAACCACTGGTTGCTTGAGAAAGGAGTGAGAAGGGGAGTAAGGGAAAAAAATCATAAAGGCATTATGAGGAAGTCTTTTGGGGTGAACATATGTTCATTATTTTGATTGTGGTGATAGTTTTCATAAGTATATACTTATTTTATAGTTTATTGAACTGTATACTTCAAACACATATAGCTTATTGTATGTCAACTTTACGTTAATAAAACTGTTTTTACAAAAGCAAATAAACAAAATAAAAAGGATATTTAGAATCAGTCCAAATCAATCAGTAACATCAACAAACTTAATTCATTTTACTTTATCTTTTAAAATAAACTGAGACTCACTCTGGAATTTTTTTTAATTCTATCTTCTTAATCTCTATAAATACTTTGTACTAAAGACATACATAAATACTAAAATTGGGCAGAAAATTAAAAAGAAATTGTGAAAAGACAGATGAGGATGGATAGGAATTTTATACAGAAGATTTAAGGGGAGTAAAGAAAAAGAAAGTAAACTGATCAAAGTTAGCGCTGTCAGGGGTACTGGTGATCCAGTTAGAACTGGAAATTATAAATGTGTAGTTATCTTAGTCTCTCAGTTGTGTCCAACTCTTTGCAAGCCCGCGAGGTTCCTCTGTACATGGGATTTTCCAGGCAAGAATACTGGAGTGTGTTGCCATTTCCTTCTCCAGGGGCTCTTCCTGACATAGAGATCGAACCCAGGTCTCCTGCATTGCAGGCAGATTCTTTACTGTCCGAGCCACTAGGGTCCAGTTCTGTTATAAATTTGTAGTGACTTTAACCTTTATTATTGATGATTTTCATGAGCAATGCTCAGCTGACTATCAGTTCAGTTCAGTTCAGTCGCTCAGTCGTGTCCGACTCTCCGCGACCCCACGAATCACAGCACGCCAGGCCTCCCTGTCCATCACCAACTCCCGGAGTTCACTCAAACTCATGTCCACAGAGTCGGTGATGCCATCCAGCCATCTCATTCTCTGTCGTCCCCTTCTCCTCCCGCCCCCAACCTTTCCCAGCATCAGAGTCTTTTACAGTGAGTCAACTCGTCACATGAGGTGGCCAAAGTATTGGAGTTTCAGCTTTAGCATCAGTCCTTCCAAGGAACACCCAGGATTGATCTCCTTTAGAATGGACTGGCTGGATCTCCTTGCAGTCCAAGGGACTCTCAAGAGTCTTCTCCAACACCACAGTTCAAAAGCATCAATTCTTTGGCGATCAGCTTTCTTCACAGTCCAACTCTCACATCCATACATGACCACGGGAAAAACCATAGCCTTGACTAGACGGACATTTGTTGGCAAAGTAATGTCTCTGCTTTTTATTATACTATCAAGGTTGGTCATAACTTTCCTTCCAAGGAGTAAGTGTCTTTTAATTTCATGGCTGCAATCAGCAGTGACTTTGGAGCCCAAAAAAATAAAGTCTGGCACTGTTTCCACGGTTTTTCCATTTATTTCCCATGAAGTGATGGGACCAGATGCCATGATCTTTGTTTTCTGAATGTTGAGCTTCAAGCCAAACTTTTCACTCTCCTCTTTCACCCTCATCAAGAGGCTTTTTAGTTCCTCTTCACTTTCTGCCATAAGGGTAGTGTCATCTGCATATCTGAGGTTATTGATATTTCTCCCAGCAATCTTGATTCCAGCTTGTGCTTCTTCCAGCCCAGCGTTCCTCATGATGTACCCTGCATATAAGTTAAATAAGCAAGGTGACAATATACAGCCTTGACGTACTTCTTTTCCTATTTGGAACCAGTCTGTTGTTCCATGTACAGTTCTGACTGTTGCTTCCTGACCTGCATACAGGTTTCTCAAGAGGCAGGTCAGGTGGTCTGGTATTCCCATCTCTTTCAGAATTTTCCACAGTTTATTGTGACTATAGATGAATGGAAAAGGTACACGGCTGGGTTGATACAAGCATTGGATTTGCAGGACAGATAACACAGAAGACTAAAGGTACTGGAGTATTCTCACATTGGTTCAGATACTATGCAGTCTAGGCTGGATAGGAAAGGAAGCAAGAGGTGATCTTTCCTCCATTGTTCACTTATTGCACCCAGCCAGTAAAACATCAGCCCACTGAGAGTCTACTTACTATTATCCCCAAATTCACAATTTTTACCATCAATGAGAACCTCTGCACTGCCTGTCAAGTTTTCTATAACCCCTTGATTTGTGTTCTTTTCCCATTCCCTAAAGCAGAGATTTTAAATCTCTTTTTTAAAGGAAGTCCCTTTAAGGGACTTCCCTGGCAGTCGAGTGGTTAAGAATCTGCTTTGCAATGCAAGGGATGTGCATTTGATCCCCGGTTATGGAACTAAGATCCATGTGCCACGGAGCAACTAGGCCCGTGTGCTGCAACTACTGAGCCTGTGTGTTCTAGCGCTCAAATGAAGATCCTGCGTGCTGCAACTAAGACCCAACATGGAAAATTGAATAAAGAATAATAATAATAATAAAGACCTCTACAGCTCTACCTCTTCCTTAATCTCAGCAGACAAACAAGACTTCAAATTCATAGAAAAAAAACAGATCACTGACCCCAAAAATTCATCTTTCAACTATCTGTACCTCCATCTATCAATTTATCTGTTTCTTTTGCCTATTAAAAAGGAAAAAATGTTCCTTCTCTACTCTATACACTCTACCTAGTTCTGGACACTAACCACTTGTTTCCTTTTCAGGAATCTCTCTCTTGGTTTATCTTTAACTTCTACCTGTCAACTGAAACTACCTCTTATTATTAACACCTTAAAATAATCTAATCTTTCCTGACTCTAACAAAATCTTTTGGTTTGATATCTGTTAGGTATTTACTGAAAGGATGAAGAAGAGAAATCATGGATGAAGTCTAGATTTCTTGCTGGGGCAAATGACTGAACAAACAGTGGCGCTCTTCCCCAAAACTGGGAATACTAGAGGCGGAAATGACTGAAAGTGGAAGGAGTCTGAATCTTGAGCATGATGAATCTGAGGGACTAAATGGATATCTAAATGGGTATAACAAACATGGAAATCCAGAGAGATAAGTTGGCGGTATACCTTTGGGAGTTATAAAATTGGGATTTATAAAATGTATCTGAGCCATCGTGGAGTTCACTCAGACAGCATGTAAGACATGATCAAAGGACACAAATGGTCCTTTGGAACATAACAGTTATAAAAGTAATTAAAATAATATGTAGAGCATTTAAAAATTTTGCACTTTGGCCTCACACATATATTTCTCAATATATTGTAGATCTAAGGATTAACAAATGAGCAGGAAAAGAAAACATAAAAAATTAAAGTAGATGAACTAATGAGAAAAACCTTGGAAAGGTAAATGTCTTGTCATCACAGTTTCAGTTCAGTTCAGTTCAGTTCAGTTCAGTCGCTCAGTCATGTCCGACTCTCTGCAACCCCATGAATCACAGCACGCCAGGCCTCCCTGTCAATCACCAACTCACAGTTTAGAGGCAATGATTTTTAGATATGTGAATTATTGACAGGGTTTACAGATTTAGTTACAGGTTCTGTTCTGTTCCGTTCAGTCATGTCCGACTCTGCGACCCTGTGCACTGTAGTCTACCAGGCTTCTCCATCCATGGGATTCTCCAGGCAAGAATACTGAAGTGGGTTACCATCTCCTTCTCCAGGGAATCTTCCTGACCCAGGGATAGAACCCGGGTCTCCCGCATTGGAGGCAGATGCTTTAACCTTAGGTTATAGGATGCAGTCCCAGTCCTGCCTAACAGGCTCTCATCAGCTCCTCTAGAATGTTATTTCAGTAGATGTTTATATACTCAATAAATAAATTCACAGCAGAAGCCTGAGATCCTTAGTTAACTATGGAATTTATCGCCCAGTAGTCTGACTTTATTTGAACCACTAACCCATACCCGCCTTGGTGTCAAATTTGATGTACCATGTCACTCCATGACCCTTTTGAAATTCAAAAATTGATAACACATTAGAAAGAACTACTAAATACCAATGGTTAAATTATCTGTCTTAACATGTCATAAAGTTAATGAGGTTCTAAGAAGCTAATTCTTGAAGTGTTCTTATAGGAAATTCTAGAATAAACATATCTATATCATATGCTTTATAGTTTATGAAGTATTTTTAAATATATTCATTATCTCATAAATATGATTCACATAACTGTCTTAATAAGTACAAATAACAGATGAAGGAACAAAGGCATGAGGTTAATTAACTTATCTAAATTATTAGGCAGAAAATCCTGGATTAGTCTTTCAACTCCAAATATTATACCCATTCTTACTTTTTTCACATTTTAAATCAGTAGTATGAAATTTAATGAACCAGTAATGATAAGTTTCCTATATCTTCTTAAGTCATTAAATGGCATAGGTTAAGTACTGTATTAGAAAACTAATGAAAAAATGAAGCAAAAAAAAAAAGAGATATTAATGATGTGCCTTTAAATCTAGGTCGCTTACTACATTCTTTTATATCTGTTGCTAAGTACTTCTCCTGAAGGTAATTACCATAATTCTTCTGTGATTGCTGTGTGCATGTCACAGACATTATCATTACTCTAAATATAATGCAGTTAGCCAAAGCTGAATTGTTAAATTTCAGTTCAATTCACTGTT